>NW_025533249.1:0-66763 GCF_020631705.1 Daphnia magna | reverse complement strand
CAATTGAATACAAGTATATTTGATGCTGTTTACATATAGAAGTAAAAACTCATGGTATAACAGTGTATTCACATTGAATACAAGTATATTTGATGCTGTTTACATATAGAAGTAAAAACTTATGGTATAACAGTGTATTCACATTGAATACAAGTATATTTGATTTAGTATACAAATAGAAGTAAAAACTCATGGTATAACAGTGTATTCACATTGAATACAAGTATATTTGATGCTGTTTACATATAGAAGTAAAAACTCATGGTATAACAGTGTATTCACATTGAATACAAGTATATTTGATGCTGTTTACATATAGAAGTAAAAACTCATGGTATAACAGTGTATTCACATTGAATACAAGTATATTTGATGCTGTTTAAATATAGAAGTAAAAACTCATGGTATAACAGTGTATTCACATTGAATACAAGTATATTTGATGCTGTTTACATATAGAAGTAAAAACTCATGGTATAACAGTGTATTCACATTGAATACAAGTATATTTGATGCAGTATACATATAGAAGTAAAAATTCATGGTATCACAGTGTATTCACATTGAATACAAGTATATTTGATGCTGTTTACATGTAGAAGTAAAAACTCATAGTATAACAGTGTATTCACATTGAATACAAGTATATTTGATGCTGTTTACATGTAGAAGTATAAACTCATGGTATAACAGTGTATTCACATTGAATACAAGTATATTTGATGCTGTTTACATATAGAAGTAAAACCTCATGGTATAACAGTGTATTCACATTGAATACAAGTATATTTGATGCTGTTTACATATAAAAGTAAAAACTCATGGTATAACAGTGTATTCACATTGAATACAAGTATATTTGATGCTGTTTACATATAGAAGTAAAAACTCATGGTATAACAGTGTATTCACATTGAATACAAGTATATTTGATGCTGTTTACATATAGAAGTTAAAAACTCATGGTATAACAGTGTATTCACATTGAATACAAGTATATTTGATGTAGTTTACATATAGAAGTAAAAACTCATAGTATAACAGTGTATTCACATTGAATACAAGTATATTTGATGTAGTTTACATATAGAAGTAAAAACTCATGGTATAACAGTGTATTCACATTGAATACAAGTATATTTGATGCTGTTTACATATAGAAGTAAAAACTCATGGTATAACAGTGTATTCACATTGAATACAAGTATATTTGATGCAGTTTACATATAGAAGTAAAAACTCATGGTATAACAGTGTATTCACATTGAATACAAGTATATTTGATGCTGTTTAAATATAGAAGTAAAAACTCATGGTATAACAGTGTATTCACATTGAAATACAAGTATATTTGATGCTGTTTACATATAGAAGTAAAAACTCATGGTATAACAGTGTATTCACATTGAATACAAGTATATTTGATGCTGTTTACATATAGAAGTAAAAACTCATGGTATAACAGTGTATTCACATTGAATACAAGTATATTTGATGCTGTTTACATATAGAAGTAAAAACTCATGGTATAACAGTGTATTCACATTGAATACAAGTATATTTGATGTAGTTTACATATAGAAGTAAAAACTCATGGTATAACAGTGTATTCACATTGAATACAAGTATATTTGATGCTGTTTACATATAGAAGTAAAAACTCATGGTATAACAGTGTATTCACATTGAATACAAGTATATTTGATGCTGTTTAACATAGAAGTAAAAACTCATGGTAATATAACAGTGTATTCACATTGAATACAAGTATATTTGATGCTGTTTACATATAGAAGTAAAAACTCATGGTATAACAGTGTATTCACATTGAATACAAGTATATTTGATGCTGTTTACATATAGAAGTAAAAACTCATGGTATAACAGTGTATTCACATTGAATACAAGTATATTTGATGCTGTTTACATATAGAAGTAAAAACTCATGGTATTATACAGTGTATTCACATTGAATACAAGTATATTTGATGCTGTTTACATATAGAAGTAAAAACTTATGGTATAACAGTGTATTCACATTGAATACAAGTATATTTGATGTAGTTTACATATAGAAGTGAAAACTCATGGTATAACAGTGTATTCACATTGAATACAAGTATATTTGATGTAGTATACATATAGAAGTAAAAACTTATGGTATAACAGTGTATTCACATTGAATACAAGTATATTTGATGCTGTTTTAATATAGAAGTAAAAACTCGATGGTATAACAGTGTATTCACATTGAATACAAGTATATTTGATGCTGTTTACATATAGAAGTAAAAACTCATGGTATAACAGTGTATTCACATTGAATACAAGTATATTTGATGCTGTTTACATATAGAAGTAAAAACTCATGGTATAACAGTGTATTCACATTGAATACAAGTATATTTGATGCTGTTTACATATAGAAGTAAAAACTCATGGTATAACAGTGTATTCACATTGAATACAAGTATATTTGATGCTTTTTACATATAGAAGTAAAAACTCATGGTATAACAGTGTATTCACATTGAATACAAGTATATTTGATGCTGTTTACATATAGAAGTAAAAACTTATGGTATAACAGTGTATTCACATTGAATACAAGTATATTTGATGCAGTTTACATATAGAAGTAAAAACTCATGGTATAACAGTGTATTCACATTGAATACAAGTATATTTGATGCTGTTTACATATAGAAGTAAAAACTCATGGTATAACAGTGTATTCACATTGAATACAAGTATATTTGATGCTGTTTTACATATAGAAGTAAAAACTCATGGTATAACAGTGTATTCACATTGAATACAAGTATATTTGATGCTGTTTACATATAGAAGTAAAAACTCATGGTATAACAGTGTATTCACATTGAATACAAGTATATTTGATGCAGTTTACATAATAGAAGTAAAAATTCATGGTATAACAGTGTATTCACATTGAATACAAGTATATTTGATGCTGTTTACATGTAGAAGTAAAAACTCATAGTATAACAGTGTATTCACATTGAATACAAGTATATTTGATGCTGTTTACATATAGAAGTAAAAACTCATAGTATAACAGTGTATTCACATTGAATACAAGTATATTTGATGCTGTTTACATATAGAAGTAAAAAACTCATGGTATAACAGTGTATTCACATTGAATACAAGTATATTTGATGCTGTTTACATATAAAAGTAAAAACTCATGGTATAACAGTGTATTCACATTGAATACAAGTATATTTGATGCTGTTTACATATAGAAGTAAAAACTCATGGTATAACAGTGTATTCACATTGAATACAAGTATATTTGATGCTGTTTACATATAGAAGTAAAAACTCATGGTATAACAGTGTATTCACATTGAATACAAGTATATTTGATTTAGTATACATATAGAAGTAAAAACTCATGGTATAACAGTGTATTCACATTGAATACAAGTATATTTGATGCTGTTAGTACATATAGAAGTAAAAACTTATGGTATAACAGTGTATTCACATTGAATACAAGTATATTATGATGCTGTTTACATATAGAAGTAAAAACTCATGGTATAACAGTGTATTCACATTGAATACAAGTATTTGATGCAGTATAAAAGTGTATTCACATTGAAAACAAGTATATTTGATACTGTTTTAATATAGAAGTAAAAACTCTCATGGTATTACAGTGTATTCACATTGAATACAAGTATATTTGATGCTGTTTACATATAGAAGTAAAAACTCATGGTATAACAGTGTATTCACATTGAATACAAGTATATTTGATGCTGTTTACATATAGAAGTAAAAACTCATGGTATAACAGTGTATTCACATTGAATACAAGTATATTTGATGCTGTTTACATATAGAAGTAAAAACTCATGGTATAACAGTGTATTCACATTGAATACAAGTATATTTGATGTAGTTTACATATAGAAGTAAAAACTCATAGTATAACAGTGTATTCACATTGAATACAAGTATATTTGATGCTGTTTACATATAGAAGTAAAAACTCATGGTATAACAGTGTATTCACATTGAATACAAGTATATTTGATGCTGTTTAACATAGAAGTAAAAACTCATAGTATAACAGTGTATTCACATTGAATACAAGTATATTTGATGCTGTTTACATATAGAAGTAAAAACTCATGGTATAACAGTGTATTCACATTGAATACAAGTATATTTGATGCTGTTTACATATAGAAGTAAAAACTCATGGTATAACAGTGTATTCACATTGAATACAAGTATATTTGATGCTGTTTTACATATAGAAGTAAAAACTCATGGTAGTATTACAGTGTATTCACATTGAATACAAGTATATTTGATGCTGTTTACATATAGAAGTAAAAACTTATGGTATAACAGTGTATTCACATTGAATACAAGTATATTTGATGTAGTTTACATATAGAAGTAAAAACTCATGGTATAACAGTGTATTCACATTGAATACAAGTATATTTGATGTTGTTTACATATAGAAGTAAAAACTCATGGTATAACAGTGTATTCACATTGAATACAAGTATATTTGATGCTGTTTAACATATAAGAAGTAAAAACTCATGGTAGACACAGTGTATTCACATTGAATACAAGTATATTTGATGCTGTTTACATATAGAAGTAAAAACTCATGGTATAACAGTGTATTCACATTGAATACAAGTATATTTGATGCTGTTTACATATAGAAGTAAAAACTCATGGTATAACAGTGTATTCACATTGAATACAAGTATATTTGATGCTGTTTACATATAGAAGTAAAAACTCATGGTATAACAGTGTATTCACATTGAATACAAGTATATTTGATGCTGTTTACATATAGAAGTAAAAACTCATGGTATAACAGTGTATTCACATTGAATACAAGTATATTTGATGCTGTTTACATATAGAAGTAAAAACTTATGGTATAACAGTGTATTCACATTGAATACAAGTATATTTGATGTAGTTTACATATAGAAGTAAAAACTCATGGTATAACAGTGTATTCACATTGAATACAAGTATATTTGATGCTGTTTACATATAGAAGTAAAAACTCATGGTATAACAGTGTATTCACATTGAATACAAGTATATTTGATGCTGTTTACATATAGAAGTAAAAACTCATGGTATAACAGTGTATTCACATTGAATACAAGTATATTTGATGCTGTTTACATATAGAAGTAAAAACTCATGGTATAACAGTGTATTCACATTGAATACAAGTATATTTGATGCTGTTTACATATAGAAGTAAAAACTCATGGTATAACAGTGTATTCACATTGAATACAAGTATATTTGATGCAGTATACATATAGAAGTAAAAACTCATGGTATAACAGTGTATTCACATTGAATACAAGTATATTTGATGCTGTTTTAATATAGAAGTAAAAACTCGTGGTATTACAGTGTATTCACATTGAATACAAGTATATTTGATGCTGTTTACATATAGAAGTAAAAACTTATGGTATAACAGTTTATTCACATTGAATACAAGTATATTTGATTTAGTATACATATACAAGTAAAAACTCATGGTATAACAGTGTATTCACATTGAATACAAGTATATTTGATGCTGTTTACATATAGAAGTAAAAACTCATGGTATAACAGTGTATTCACATTGAATACAAGTATATTTGATACTGTTTTAATATAGAAGTAAAAACTCGTGGTATTACAGTGTATTCACATTGAATACAAGTATATTTGATGCTGTTTACATATAGAAGTAAAAACTCATGGTATAACAGTGTATTCACATTGAATACAAGTATATTTGATGCTGTTTACATATAGAAGTAAAAACTTATGGTATAACAGTGTATTCACATTGAATACAAGTATATTTGATGCTGTTTACATGTAGAAGTATAAACTCATAGTAATAACAGTGTATTCACATTGAATACAAGTATATTTGATGCTGTTTAAATATAGAAGTAAAAACTCCATGGTATAACAGTGTATTCACATTGAATACAAGTATATTTGATGCTGTTTACATATAGAAGTAAAAACTCATGGTATAACAGTGTATTCACATTGAATACAAGTATATTTGATGTTGTTTACATATAGAAGTAAAAACTCATGGTATAACAGTGTATTCACATTGAATACAAGTATATTTGATGCAGTTTACATATAGAAGTAAAAACTCATGGTATAACAGTGTATTCACATTGAATACAAGTATATTTGATGCTGTTTACATATAGAAGTAAAAACTCATGGTATAACAGTGTATTCACATTGAATACAAGTATATTTGATGCTGTTTACATATAGAAGTAAAAACTCATGGTATAACAGTGTATTCACATTGAATACAAGTATATTTGATGCAGTATACATATAGAAGTAAAAACTCATGGTATAACAGTGTATTCACATTGAATACAAGTATATTTGATGTTGTTTACATATAGAAGTAAAAACTCATGGTATAACAGTGTATTCACATTGAATACAAGTATATTTGATGCTGTTTACATATAGAAGTAAAAACTCATGGTATAACAGTGTATTCACATTGAATACAAGTATATTTGATGCTGTTTACATATAGAAGTAAAAACTCATGGTATAACAGTGTATTCACATTGAATACAAGTATATTTGATGCTATTTACATATAGAAGTAAAAACTCATGGTATAACAGTGTATTCACATTGAATACAAGTATATTTGATGCTGTTTACATATAGAAGTAAAAACTCATGGTATAACAGTGTATTCACATTGAATACAAGTATATTTGATGCTGTTTACATATAGAAGTAAAAACTCATGGTATAACAGTGTATTCACATTGAATACAAGTATATTTGATGCTGTTTACATATAGAAGTAAAAACTTATGGTATAACAGTGTATTCACATTGAATACAAGTATATTTTGATTTAGTATAATATAGAAGTAAAAACTCATGGTATAACAGTGTATTCACATTGAATACAAGTATATTTGATGCTGTTTACATATAGAAGTAAAAACTCATGGTATAACAGTGTATTCAAATTGAATACAAGTATATTTGATGCTGTTTACATATAGAAGTAAAAACTCATGGTATAACAGTGTATTCACATTGAATACAAGTATATTTGATGCTGTTTACATATAGAAGTAAAAACTCATGGTATAACAGTGTATTCACATTGAATACAAGTATATTTGATGCTGTTTACATATAGAAGTAAAAACTCATGGTATAACAGTGTATTCACATTGAATACAAGTATATTTGATGCAGTTTACATATAGAAGTAAAAACTCATGGTATAACAGTGTATTCACATTGAATACAAGTATATTTGATGCTGTTTACATATAGAAGTAAAAACTCATGGTATAACAGTGTATTCACATTGAATACAAGTATATTTGATGCTGTTTACATATAGAAGTAAAAACTCATGGTATAACAGTGTATTCACATTGAATACAAGTATATTTGATGCTGTTTACATATAGAAGTAAAAACTCATGGTATAACAGTGTATTCACATTGAATACAAGTATATTTGATGCTGTTTACATATAGAAGTAAAAACTCATGGTATAACAGTGTATTCACATTGAATACAAGTATATTTGATGCAGTTTACATATAGAAGTAAAAACTCATGGTATAACAGTGTATTCACATTGAATACAAGTATATTTGATGCAGTTTACATATAGAAGTAAAACTTATGGTATAACAGTGTATTCACATTGAATACAAGTATATTTGATGCTGTTTACATATAGAAGTAAAAACTCCATGGTATAACAGTGTATTCACATTGAATACAAGTATATTTGATGCTGTTTACATATAGAAGTAAAAACTCATGGTATAACAGTGTATTCACATTGAATACAAGTATATTTGATGCTGTTTACATATAGAAGTAAAAACTCATGGTATAACAGTGTATTCACATTGAATACAAGTATATTTGATGCTGTTTACATGTAGAAGTAAAAACTCATAGTATAACAGTGTATTCACATTGAATACAAGTATATTTGATGCTGTTTACATATAGAAGTAAAAACTCATGGTATAACAGTGTATTCACATTGAATACAAGTATATTTGATGCTGTTTACATATAGAAGTAAAAACTCATGGTATAACAGTGTATTCACATTGAATACAAGTATATTTGATGCTGTTTACATATAGAAGTAAAAACTCATGGTATAACAGTGTATTCACATTGAATACAAGTATATTTGATGCTGTTTACATATAGAAGTAAAAACTCATGGTATAACAGTGTATTCACATTGAATACAAGTATATTTGATGCTGTTTACATAGAAGTAGAAGCTCATAAACTATGGTATAACAGTGTATTCACATTGAATACAAGTATATTTGATGCTGTTTACATATAGAAGTAAAAAACTCATGGTATAACAGTGTATTCACATTGAATACAAGTATATTTGATGCTGTTTACATATAGAAGTAAAAACTCATGGTATAACAGTGTATTCACATTGAATACAAGTATATTTGATGCTGTTTACATATAGAAGTATAAACTCATGGTATAACAGTGTATTCACATTGAATACAAGTATATTTGATGCTGTTTACATATAAAAGTAAAAACTCATAGTATAACAGTGTATTCACATTGAATACAAGTATATTTGATGCTGTTTACATGTAGAAGTAAAAACTCATGGTATAACAGTGTATTCACATTGAATACAAGTATATTTGATGCTGTTTACATATAGAAGTAAAAACTCATGGTATAACAGTGTATTCACATTGAATACAAGTATATTTGATGCTGTTTACATATAGAAGTAAAAACTCATGGTATAACAGTGTATTCACATTGAATACAAGTATATTTGATGCTGTTTACATATAGAAGTAAAAACTCATGGTATAACAGTGTATTCACATTGAATACAAGTATATTTGATGCAGTTTACATATAGAAGTAAAAACTCATGGTATAACAGTGTATTCACATTGAATACAAGTATATTTGATGCTGTTTTAATATAGAAGTAAAAACTCATGGTATAACAGTGTATTCACATTGAATACAAGTATATTTGATGCTGTTTATATATAGAAGTAAAAACTCATGGTATAACAGTGTATTCACATTGAATACAAGTATATTTGATGCTGTTTACATATAAAAGTAAAAACTCATGGTATAACAGTGTATTCACATTGAATACAAGTATATTTGATGCTGTTTACATATAGAAGTAAAAACTCATGGTATAACAGTGTATTCACATTGAATACAAGTATATTTGATGCTGTTTACATATAGAAGTAAAAACTCCATGGTATAACAGTGTATTCACATTGAATACAAGTATATTTGATGCTGTTTACATATAGAAGTAAAAACTCATGGTATAACAGTGTATTCACATTGAATACAAGTATATTTGATGCAGTTTACATATAGAAGTAAAAACTCATGGTATAACAGTGTATTCACATTGAATACAAGTATATTTGATGCTGTTTACATATAGAAGTAAAAACTCATGGTATAACAGTGTATTCACATTGAATACAAGTATATTTGATGCTGTTTACATATAGAAGTAAAAACTCATGGTATAACAGTGTATTCACATTGAATACAAGTATATTTGATGCTGTTTATATATAGAAGTAAAAACTCATGGTATAACAGTGTATTCACATTGAATACAAGTATATTTGATGCAGTATTCATATAGAAGTAAAAACATCATGGTATAACAGTGTATTCACATTGAATACAAGTATATTTGATGCTGTTTACATATAGAAGTAAAAACTCATGGTATAACAGTGTATTCACATTGAATACAAGTATATTTGATGCTGTTTACATATAGAAGATAAAAAACTCATGGTATAACAGTGTATTCACATTGAATACAAGTATATTTGATGCAGTTTACATATAGAAGTAAAAACTCATGGTATAACAGTGTATTCACATTGAATACAAGTATATTTGATGCTGTTTACATATAGAAGTAAAAACTCATGGTATAACAGTGTATTCACATTGAATACAAGTATATTTGATGCTGTTTACATATAGAAGTAAAAACTCATGGTATAACAGTGTATTCACATTGAATACAAGTATATTTGATGCTGTTTATATATAGAAGTAAAAACTCATGGTATAACAGTGTATTCACATTGAATACAAGTATATTTGATGCTGTTTACATATAGAAGTAAAAACTCATGGTATAACAGTGTATTCACATTGAATACAAGTATATTTGATTTGCGTATACATATAGAAGTAAAAACTTATGGTATAACAGTGTATTCACATTGAATACAAGTATATTTGATGCTGTTTACATATAGAAGTAAAAAATCATGGTATAACAGTGTATTCACATTGAATACAAGTATATTTGATGCAGTATACATATAGAAGTAAAAACTCATGGTATAACAGTGTATTCACATTGAATACAAGTATATTTGATGCTGTTTTAATAAGAAGTAAAAACTCCATGGTATTACAGTGTATTCACATTGAATACAAGTATATTTGATGCTGTTTACATATAGAAGTAAAAACTCATGGTATAACAGTGTATTCACATTGAATACAAGTATATTTGATGCTGTTTACATATAGAAATAAAAACTCATGGTATAACAGTGTATTCACATTGAATACAAGTATATTTGATGCTGTTTACATATAGAAAAAAACTCATGGTATAACAGTGTATTCACATTGAATACAAGTATATTTGATGCTGTTTACATATAGAAGTAAAAACTCATGGTATAACAGTGTATTCACATTGAATACAAGTATGTTTGATGCTGTATACATATAGAAGTAAAAATTATGGTATAACAGTGTATTCACATTGAATACAAGTATATTTGATTTAGTATACATATACAAGTAAAAACTCATGGTATAACAGTGTATTCACATTGAATACAAGTATATTTGATGCTGTTTACATATTGAAGTAAAAAGTCATGATATAACAGTGTATTCACATTGAATACAAGTATATTTGATGCTGTTTACATATAGAAGTAAAAACTCATGGTATAACAGTGTATTCACATTGAATACAAGTATATTTGATGCTGTTTATATATAGAAGTAAAAACTCATATTATAACAGTGTATTCACATTAAATACAAGTATATTTGATTAAGTATTCATATAGAAGTAAAAACTCATGGTATAACAGTGTATTTACATTGAATACAAGTATATTTGATGCTGTTTACATATAGAAGTAAAAAATCATGGTATAACAGTGTATTCACATTGAATACAAGTATATTTGATGCAGTATACATATAGAAATAAAAACTCATGGTATAACAGTGTATTCACATTGAATACAAGTATATTTGATGCAGTATACATATAGAAGTAAAAACTCATGGTATAACAGTGTATTCACATTGAATACAAGTATATTTGATACTGTTTTAATATAGAAGTAAAAACTCGTGGTATTACAGTGTATTCACATTGAATACAAGTATATTTGATGCTGTTTACATATAGAAGTAAAAACTCATGGTATAACAGTGTATTCACATTGAATACAAGTATATTTGATGCTGTTTACATATAGAAGTAAAAACTCATGATATAACAGTGTATTCACATTGAATACAAGTATATTTGATGCTGTTTACATATAGAAATAAAAACTCATGGTATAACAGTGTATTCACATTGAATACAAGTATATTTGATGCAGTATACATATAGAAGTAAAAACTCATGGTATAACAGTGTATTCACATTGAATACAAGTATATTTGATGCTGTTTAAATATAGAAGTAAAAACTCATGGTATAACAGTGTATTCACATTGAATACAAGTATATTTGATGCTGTTTACATATAGAAGTAAAAACTCATGGTATAACAGTGTATTCACATTGAATACAAGTATATTTGATGCCAAAATATTTGTTTTACATATAGAAGTAAAAACTCATGGTATAACAGTGTATTCACATTGAATACAAGTATATTTGATGCTGTTTACATATAGAAATAAAAACTCATGGTATAACAGTGTATTCACATTGAATACAAGTATATTTGATGCTGTTTACATATAAAAAAAACTCATTGTGTAACAGTGTATTTACATTGAATACAAGTATATTTGATGCTGTTTACATATAGAAGTAAAAACTCATGGTATAACAGTGTATTCACATTGAATACAAGTATGTTTGATTTAGTATTCATATAGAAAAAAAAATTATGGTATAACAGTTTATTCACATTGAATACAAGTATATTTGATGTTGTTTACATATAGAAGTAAAAACTCATGGTATAACAGTGTATTCACAATGAATACAAGTATATTTGACGCTGTTTACATAAAGAAGTAAAAACTCATGGTATAACAGTGTATTCACATTGAATACAAGTATATTTGATTTAGTATTCATATAGAAGTAAAAAATTATGGTATAACAGTTTATTCACATTGAATACAAGTATATTTGATGTTGTTTACATATAGAAGTAAAAACTCATGGTATAACAGTGTATTCACAATGAATACAAGTATATTTGATTTAGTATACATATAGAAGTAAAAACTTATTGTATAACAGTTTATTCACATCTAATACAAGTATATTTGATGCTGTTTACATATAGAAGTAAAAAATCATGGTATAACAGTGTATTCACATTGAATAAAACTATATTAGATGCAGTATACATATAGAAAAAAAACTAATGGTTTAACAGTGTATTTACATTGAATACAAGTATATTTGATGCTGTTTACATATAGAAGTAAAAACTTATGGTATAACAGTGTATTCACATTGAATACAAGTATATTTGATGCTGTTTACATATAGAAGTAAAAACTCATGGTATAACAGTGTATTCACATTGAATACAAGTATATTTGATGCTGTTTACATATAGAAATAAAAACTCATGGTATAACAGTGTATTAACATTGAATACAAGTATATTTGATGCTGTTTACATATAGAAGTAAAAACTTATGGTATAACAGTCTATTCACATTGAATACAAGTATATTTGATTTAGTATGCATATAGAAGTAAAAAATCATGGTATAACAGTGTATTCACATTGAATACAAGTATATTTGATGCTGTTTACATATAGAAAAAAAAACCATTGTATAACAGTGTATTTACATTGAATACAAGTATATTTGATGCTGTTTACATATAGAAGTAAAAACTCATGGTATAACAGTGTATTCACATTGAATACAAGTATATTTGATTTAGTATTCATATAGAAGTAAAAAATTATGGTATAACAGTTTATTCACATTGAATTCAAGTATATTTGATGTTGTTAACATATAGAAGTAAAAACTCATGGAATAACAGTGTATTCACAATGAATACAAGTATATTTGATGCTGTTTACATATAGAAGTAAAAACTCATGGTATAACAGTGTATTCACATTGAATACAAGTATATTTGATGCTGTTTACATATAGAAGTAAAAACTCATGGTATAACAGTGTATTCACATCGAATACAAGTATATTTGATGCTGTTTACATATAGAAGTAAAAACTCATGGTATAACAGTGTATTCACATTGAATACAAGTATATTTGATTTAGTATACATATAGAAGTAAAAACTCATGGTATAACAGTGTATTCACATTGAATACAAGTATATTTGATGCTGTTTACATATAGAAGTAAAAACTCATGGTATAACAGTGTATTCACATTGAATACAAGTATATTTGATTTAGTATTCATATAGAAGTAAAAAATCATGGTATAACAGTTTATTCACATTGAATACAAGTATATTTGATGTTGTTTACATATAGAAGTAAAAACTCATGGTATAACAGTGTATTCACAATGAATACAAGTATATTTGATGCTGTTTACATATAGAAGTAAAAACTCATGGTATAACAGTGTATTCACATTGAATACAAGTATATTTGATGCTGTTTACATATAGAAGTAAAAACTCATGGTATAACAGTGTATTCACATTGAATACAAGTATATTTGATGCTGTTTACATATAGAAGTAAAAACTCATGGTATAACAGTGTATTCACATTGAATACAAGTATATTTGATTTAGTTTACATATAGAAGTAAAAACTTATGGTATAACAGTTTATTCACATTGAATACAAGTATATTTGATGCTGTTTACATATAGAAGTAAAAACTCATGGTATAACAGTGTATTCACATTGAATACAAGTATATTTGATGCAGTTTACATATAGAAGTAAAAACTCATGGTATAACAGTGTATTCACATTGAATACAAGTATATTTGATACTGTTTTAATATAGAAGTAAAAACTCGTGGTATTACAGTGTATTCACATTGAATACAAGTATATTTGATGCTGTTTACATATAGAAGTAAAAACTCATGGTATAACAGTGTATTCACATTGAATACAAGTATATTTGATGCTGTTTACATATAGAAGTAAAAACTCATGGTATAACAGTGTATTCACATTGAATACAAGTATATTTGATGCTGTTTACATATAGAAGTAAAAACTCATGATATAACAGTGTATTTACATTGAATACAAGTATATTTGATTCTGTTTACATATAGAAGTAAAAACTCATGGTATAACAGTGTATTCACATTGAATACAAGTATATTTGATACTGTTTTCATATAGAAGTAAAAACTCGTGGTATAACAGTGTATTCACATTGAATACAAGTATGTTTGATGCTGTTTACTTATAGAAGTAAAAACTCATGGTATAACAGTGTATTCACTTTGAATACAAGTATATTTGATGCTGTTTACATAGAGACGTAAAAACTCATGGTATAACAGTGTATTCACATTGAATACAAGTATATTTGATTTAGTATACATATAGAAGTAAAAACTCATGGTATAACAGTGTATTCACATTGAATACAAGTATATTTGATTTAGTATACATATAGAAGTAAAAACTCATGGTATAACAGTGTATTCACATTGAATACAAGTATATTTGATGCTGTTTACATTTAGAAGTAAAAACTCATGGTATAACAGTGTATTCACATTGAATACAAGTATATTTGATTTAGTATACATATAGAAGTAAAAACTCATTGTATAACAGTGTATTCACATTGAATACAAGTATATTTGATGCTGTTTACATATAGAAGTAAAAACTCATGGTATAACAGTGTATTCCCATTGAATACAATTATATTCCATGCAGTTTACGTATAGATGTAAAAACTCATGGTATAACAGTGTATTCACATTGAATACAAGTATATTTGATGCTGTTTACATATAGAAGTAAAAACTCATGGTATAACAGTGTATTCACATTGAATACAAGTATATTCCATGCAGTTTACATATAGAAGTAAAAACTCATGGTATAACAGTGTATTCACATTGAATACAAGTATATTTGATGCTGTTTACATTTAGAAGTAAAAACTCATGGTATAACAGTGTATTCACATTGAATACAAGTATATTTGATTTAGTATACATATAGAAGTAAAAACTCATTGTATAACAGTGTATTCACATTGAATACAAGTATATTTGATGCTGTTTACATATCGAAGTAAAAACTCATGGTATAACAGTGTATTCACATTGAATACAAGTATATTTGAAGCAGTATACATATAGAAGTAAAAACTCATGGTATAATAGAGTATTCACATTGAATACAAGTATAATTGATGCTGTTTACATATAGATGTAAAAACTCATGGTATAACAGTGTATTCACATTGAATACAAGTATATTTGATGCTGTTTACATGTAGAAGTAAAAACGTATGGTATAACAGTGTATTCACATTGAATACAAGTATATTTGATGCTGTTTACATATAGAAGTAAAAACTCATGGTATAACAGTGTATTCACATTGAATACAAGTATATTTGATGCTGTTTACATATAGAAGTAAAAACTCATTGTATAACAGTGTATTCACATTGAATACAAGTATATTTGATGCAGTTGACATATAGAAGTAAAAAGTCATGGTATAACAGTGTATTCACATTGAATACAAGTATATTTGATGCTGTTTACATATAGAAGTAAAAACTCATGGTATAACAGTGTATTCACATTGAATACAAGTATATTTGATGCTGTTTACATATAGAAGTAAAAACTCGTGGTATAACAGTGTATTCACATTGAATACAAGTATATTTGAAGCAGTTTACATATAGAAGTAAAAACTCATGGTATAACATTGTATTCACATTGAATACAAGTATATTTGATGCTGTTTTTATAAAGAAGTAAAAATTCGTGGTATATTAGTGTATTCACATTGAATACAAGTATATTTGATGCTGTTTACATATAGAAGTAAAAACTTATGGTATAACAGTGTATTCACATTTAATACAAGTATATTTGATGCTGTTTACATATAGAAGTAAAAACTCATGGTATAACAGTGTATTTACATCGAATACAAGTATATTTGATGCTGTTGACATATAGAAGTAAAAACTCATGGTATAACAGTGTATTCACATTGAATACAAGTATATTTGATGCTGTTTACATATAGAAGTAAAAACTCATGGTATAACAGTGTATTCACATTGAATACAAGTATATTTGATGCTGTATACATATAGAAGTAAAAACTCATGGTATAACAGTGTATTCACATTGAATACAAGTATATTTGATGCTGTTTACATATAGAAGTAAAAACTCATTGTATAATAGTGTATTTACATCGAATACAAGTATATTTGATGCTGTTTACATATAGAAGTAAAAACTAATGGTATAACAGTGTATTCACATTGAATACAAGTATATTTGATGCTGTTTACATATAGAAGTAAAAACTCATGGTATAACAGTGTATTCACATTGAATACAAGTATATTCCATGCAGTTTACATATAGAAGTAAAAACTCATGGTATAACAGTGTATTCACATTGAATACAAGTATATTCCATGCAGTTTACATATAGAAGTAAAAACTCATGGTATAACAGTGTATTCACATTGAATACAAGTATATTCCATGCAGTTTACATATAGAAGTAAAAACTCATGGTATAACAGTGTATTCACATTGAATACAAGTATATTTGATGCTGTTTACATATAGAAGTAAAAACTCATGGTATAACAGTGTATTCACATTGAATACAAGTATATTCCATGCAGTTTACATATAGAAGTAAAATCTCATGGTATAACAGTGTATTCACATTGAATACAAGTATATTTGATGCTGTTTACATATAGAAATAAAAACTCATGATATAACAGTGTATTCACATTGAATACAAGTATATTTGATGCTGTTTACATATAGAAGTAAAAACTCATGGTATAACAGTGTATATACATTGAATACAAGTATATTTGATGCGGTTTACATATAGAAGTAAAAAATCATGGTATAACAGTGTATTCACATTGAATACAAGTATATTCCATGCAGTTTACATATAGAAGTAAAAACTCATGGTATAACAGTGTATTTACATTGAATACAAGTATATTTGATGCTGTTTTTAAATAGAAGTAAAAACTCATGGTATAACAGTGTATTCACATTGAATACAAGTATATTTGATGCTGTTTACATATAGAAGTAAAAACTCATGGTATAACAGTGTATTCACATTGAATACAAGTATATTTGATGCTGTTTACATATAGAAATAAAAACTCATGGTATAACAGTGTATTCACATTGAATACAAGTATATTCCATGCAGTTTACATATAGAAATAAAAACTCATGGTATAACAGTGTATTCACATTGAATACAAGTATATTCCATGCAGTTTACATATAGAAGTAAAAACTCATGGTAAAACATTGTATTCACATTGAATACAAGTATATTTGATGCAGTTTACATATAGAAGTAAAAACTCATGGTATAACAGTGTATACACATTGAATACAAGTATATTTGATGCTGTTTACATATAGAAGTAAAAACTCATGGTATAACAGTGTATTCACATTGAATACGAGTATATTTGATGCTGTTTACATATAGAAGTAAAAACTCATGGTATAACAGTGTATTCACATTGAATACAAGTATATTTAATGCTGTTTACATATAGAAGTAAAAACTCATGATATAACAGTGTATTCACATTGAATACAAGTATATTTGATGCTGTTTACATATAGAAGTAAAAACTCATGGTATAACAGTGTATTCACATTGAATACAAGTATATTCCATGCAGTTTACATATAGAAGTAAAAACTCATGGTATAACAGTGTATTCACATTTAATACAAGTATATTACATGCAGTTTACGTATAGAAGTAAAAACTCATGGTATAACAGTGTATTCACATTGAATACAAGTATATTCCATGCAGTTTACATATAGAAGTAAAAACTCATGGTATAACAGTGTATTCACATTGAATACAAGTATATTCCATGCAGTTTACATATAGAAGTAAAAACTCATGGTATAACAGTGTATTCACATTGAATACAAGTATATTCCATGCAGTTTACATATAGAAGTAAAAACTCATGGTATAACAGTGTATTCACATTGAATACAAGTATATTCCATGCAGTTTACATATAGAAGTAAAAACTCATGGTATAACAGTGTATTCAAATTGAATACAAGTATATTCCATGCAGTTTACATATAGAAGTAAAAACTCATGGTATAACAGTGTATTCACATTGAATACAAGTATATTCCATGCAGTTTACATATAGAAGTAAAAACTCATGGTATAACAGTGTATTCACATTGAATACAAGTATATTCCATGCAGTTTACGTATAGAAGTAAAAACTCATGCTATAACAGTGTATTCACATTGAATACAAGTATATTTGATGCTGTTTACATATAGAATTAAAAACTCATGGTATAACAGTGTATTCACATTGAATACAAGTATATTTGATGCTGTTTACATATAGAAGTAAAAACTCATGGTATAACAGTGTATTCACATTGAATACAAGTATATTCCATGCAGTTTACATATAGAAGTAAAAACTCATGGTATAACAGTGTATCCACATTGAATACAAGTATATTTGATGCTGTTTACATATAGAAGTAAAAACTCATGGTATAACAGTGTATTCACATTGAATACAAGTATATTTGATGCTGTTTACATATAGAAGTAAAAACTCATGGTATAACAGTGTATCCACATTGAATACAAGTATATTTGATGCTGTATACATAAAGAAGTAAAAACTCATGGTATAACAGTGTATTCACATTGAATACAAGTTTATTCCATGCAGTTTACATATAGAAGTAAAAACTCATGGTATAACAGTGTATTCACATTGAATACAAGTTTATTCCATGCAGTTTACATATAGAAGTAAAAACTCATTGTTCCAGCAAAAATCGACGCTTAATTTATTCGGCTGCTGTTTATATGATTATGTTTGTAATTGTAACGGTCGTTTCGAGTCGTAAGAGGCCATTTTTTGCCTAGTAAGTTTCTGATTCTGAAAGCTCTTTATCTGGTACGCTATTGGTGTCGTTTATTGTGTGTGTCCACTTGATTCTGCTCTGCATTCAGGTACTTGATTGAAATGTTATTTTATGACGTAAATTAATGTATTGTGTATTTGTGTTTAGAGTGTGTTAATTAATGCGTGATCTCTATTGAGTCACCCCTGGTATTTCTGGTCATAGCCCACTCCTAATTGTGGACCCTGGGTAATTTATTATATTATTGCTGATGTGTCTTGCTTGAATGTAATTATTATGTATATCTATTTAGGCACCAGTTGAAAAGTGTAATATAATTGTATTACTCGTTGGCCCTAGCATTGTATTTCTTGGTTTCATTGGTGATCGTAGCAGGACACGCTGCAAGAAGAAAGACAATGACAAAGGGCAAGAAGAAGGCTGCTCAAGCTCATCCTGAACCTGACGAAGACACAATTGCAGGAAGAAGGAAGAATCGAAACGTCCAGTCCATTTATCAAAGACAAGCAGAAGATCTGGGCAAGTCTCCAGCACAGTCAGTCAACGATGATGGACAAGGACTCAACCTTCAGACCCCAAATGCAAAAAGTGAAACCACATCTCAACACAGTAGAGCTCAAGATGCTGTTGAACGTGATGCTGTGCGTTCCAAAATTGATTTAGCATGCCAGATGATCAACAAGCTGATAGCAGAAAATGGTTCCCGCCGAGCATGTCGCGGATTAGTTGACAAGCTCGACTCCATGTATGCAGACACCGAACGTCTTAACTTGTTGGCTGTCATGCCGAATCATACAGAAGAGTTTGGAAGACAAGCAGCCATCCAAATTGCACTGTTCACCCAAATTGAGACAGCAAAGGAAGACGTAGATGAATTCATCAATTCTCGTGCAGACGAAGCTTCTTCCATTGCTTCCTTTCAGCCTCTTTCTATTCGAAGCGAGGTATTGAGAAACTGGACTCAAACGACTTCTCAAGCCCTAGCTGATGCGAAACAGAAAGCTGAAGAAGCTCAACGAAACGCAGAAAAGTTGCAGAAGGAGTCAGTCAACGCGAATAGGAAAGCGGAAGAAGCAAACAAAGAGGTGGAAAATTTAACAGGTGCTATGGAGAAAAGAAAATCTGCAAATACAGTCATCAGTAATGGACAACACGACTGGGGAGACAAAGAAGCTGCTATCAACGATTGGCGTCGGAAACCCCTCATTGAACCAAGGTCTCGAGAAACCGAAGAGGAAGGCGAGCCTGATTGCTGGATTGACCGACATTGCTCCGGTTTGGAAGATCCGACCTGGTTTTATTCTCACAAGGCCCCGTCATTGAAAAGCGAACTTCCGGTATTTTCTGGTAAAGCTTTAGACTGGTTCTGGTGGATTGATCTGTATCGTTCAATGGTGCATGATCAAAGAATTTCAGCTGGCGAGAAGTTAGCAATTTTGAAGAGTCGTTTAAGCGGTGAGCAACTGGACATTGTTCAAGGTTTAGGAGGAGGAGAACCCGCGTACAAGTCAGCGCTTTCTCGTCTCAAGCAGGCAGCTGGACGCCGGGATGTCATGCGAGTTGCCCATCTCAGTGAACTCGATCGAATGGATCTCGGACGTGATCCAACGGCATTACGTCGGTTTGCAGAAAAGGCGCGGACTCATTTCTTCGATTTGACGCGGATTGGAGAAACTTCAAGCTCTGACATCATTGAACGTTTATGCCGGAAACTTCCTCCAGCAGATCGACTCGAGTGGAATTCCAGAAGAGGAACTGGATTGGAGCGTAGAAGTCTCAACGAATTTGGGGAGTGGCTCTGTGTAAGAGCTTCGGCTTATCAAAACGCGTACAATATTGCAGCAGAACAATCATCTGGAAATGGGTTTGGCAGTTCACGACATCGTCCGACCACCGCTCGTGCTCATCACACTAGCTTCGAACCAGATCGTTCCGACAAGCCCTACAAAAGTCGCTGTTATTGTTGCAATGAAGAGCACCGTGTTTTATCTTGCCCAACGTTCAAGGCAATGCCGACCAAGGAGAAGATCCGATTCTGCATTAGAAGGCGGTTGTGTCTCAAATGTTTTGGGGCGAAGCATTCAGCCAAAGATTGTACGTTTGGAAAAGGATGTGGAGTGAAGGATTGCCCTTATGAACATCACAGCTTACTCCATGATGCAGGGAATATTCCGACTGTAAAAGGCGACAGTCATCACACTTCTCTTTCAGCCCGAGCGGATCAAATGAAGGTGGCGCTGGGAGTAATTCGGACCGAAGCCTACGCTATGGATGGTACAGTTATTCCGGTGTCGATGATGATCGATGAAGGCAGCGACACTACACTGTTTCGAGAAGATTTCCTCCGGCGTCTGAAGATAATAGGGAAGAAACAAAAGCTGGATCTTGTTGGTGTAACAGGTGCCGAACGTTACGATTCCCAACGTGCTGACGTGCGATTTCGACTACCTGACGGCGAAGAAACGATTATCGCCGGACTGACGATACCGCAAGTCGCTCGCCCTACTCCAATTGTTAATTGGGATGAACTGAAGCAACGTTGGCCCCATCTTGCCGACGTGCCCGTTATGAAGAGTGGAGGAAAGATCGACGTATTGTTGGGTCTTGATCATTCTCATTTGATTGCAGTGTTAGAATCGAGAGTAGGTGGAGATGATGAACCTTTTGCCTCTCGAACCCGATTGGGATGGATTGTTCGTGGCTTGCTTGGAGGAGACATTGGTCCGATGACTGCACGCTCTTATCATCTCACTGCAACGTCAAGAGAAGAAGGTCCGGCTGTTCAAGACTCCTTAGATGCCGAATTTAGAGCCTTTTGCGAAACAGAAAACTTTGGAACGGAGTTTCGAGGCGAAGGTTTGTCGGAGTCAGAGCAGAAGGCCGAGAAAATCGTCAATGAAGGTTTGCGAAAATTATAAGTTGGCTATGAAGCTCCGCTGACTTGGATTGAAGGTGAACCAGCATTTGAAAATTATCGAAAGCTCGCACAACATCGTCTTCAAGATGTACGACAACGCTTCAAGAAGGACCCTAAGCTTGAAGAAGATTACCGAAAAGCCATAAAGAAATATATCGACGAAGAATATGCGTCGCTAGTTGAAGATGAAAATCTCTACTCCAACGACCAGTTTTATCTTCCCCATCACGGAGTCTACAAAAAGGTCTACGGGAAGAAAGAGCGAAAATTGCGAGTCGTGTTTGATGGAGCTTCTTGCTGGAAACGGAAGAGTTTGAACGATGGAATGCGGCCTGGTCCGAAACTTCAAAATGATTTAGCTAAAGTTCTTATTCGATTTCAACAGGGAGAAATCGCCTTTTCAGCAGATATCACAGCCATGTACAGCCGAATTCGACTGAAGCCAAGTGATGCCCGATTTCATCGATTCCTATGGCAGGAACCTGGATCAGAAAAGATTTTAACGTATCAGATGGACCGTCTGCCCTTCGGACTAAATTGTTCTTCGTTTATTGCTCTCAAGACAGTGCAGCGAGCTGCTGCCGATGCAAAGACGGGGAAGAAGGATTGCATTGAAGCGGTCGAGAATAACATGTACATGGACGATTTATTAAAAGCTGCCGATAGTGAAGAATTAGCCATTGACAACGCGAAGAATATTCGGGACGGATTGGCAGAAGGAGATTTTCATCTTACCAATTGGATCTCAAACTCACCAAAACTTGTCGCAGCTCTTCAACCAATTGAAAGCTCTACCGTTGATTCAACATGCAGTTTAGCTTCTGATGAAGCCGAAAAGTTGCTGGGAATATTTTACGAGCCTAGTACCGACGATCTAACCTTCCGAGTAACCGGTGCGGATGAGGTGGAGTGGACACGTGCTGGATTACTCAGCAAAGTGGCCGCCGTTTATGATCCATTAGGTCGTGCAGCTCCTCTGATTGTCAAAGCGAAGATTAAACTACGCGAATTAGGCATCAAGGGCCTGAATTGGAAGGACGTCGTGACCGGAGAAGATAAGGCATGGTGGCAACGCTGGTTCAGCACGCTGAAACAATTAAACAGCATCCGGATGCCAAGGAATCTTCAGCCGAACAAAAGAAATATCAAGAGCAGTCAACTCTTAACGTTTTGTGATGCATCCGAAGAGGCCGTTGCAGATGCAGTGTATTTGAATACCTCCTACGAAGACGGTTCCTCTAGTTGCCGATTGGTGATGGCGAAAACAAAATTGGCTCCTCGTAAAACTATTTCAATTCCTAAATTGGAACTTAATGCCGCTCTGCTTGGCGCAAGACTTTCCAGGTACGTGGAAGAGGCGCTAAACCTTCCTGGTCTCACCCGACTGTTCTGGACGGATTCAAGTACCACACGGAATTGGCTACGAGCTGTTGCCGCTCACTATACGCCATTTGTCAGCCATAGAATTGGAGAAATTCAATCTGTCACCGATCCGAGCGAATGGAGATTTGTGCCTGGAAAACAAAATATCGCAGATGTCGCTACGCGGTCGCTTCTCGTCGATGAAGAACCAATTCCACCTGGCTGGCTAGAAGGTCCTGATTTCTTGAAACAACCGGTTGACCTGTGGCCAAAAGATTTACCCTGGATGGCTGTTTCCGCCGAGCGAAGTGCTGCCCATTCTCAACATTTGACGAAAACACGGTTCGAGCATGATTGGTCAAAATTGAAAATTGATTCATCTAATCTTTCCAGCTGTCTCAAGATGGAAGGCCCCTACCAAGAGTTGGTGCGTCGGTGTCAAGAAGAAGAATTTAATGAAGAGATCCAGCAGCTCCGCCGAAATAGACCGCTCAGCCGAACATCGAGACTTCAACAATTAAGTCCGTTTTTAGATAGCGACGGAATTCTACGACTTGGAGGCCGCATCCGTCGAGCCCGTTTACCCTATGACATCCTGCATCCTCCAATCCTGCCAGGAAAGCATGTTCTTGCAGAGGCGATCATCATAGCGATCCATAACGAGGAGCATCACGTCGGCACGGATTTTCTACATTCAAAGGCTCGGCAACACTTCTGGATTCTACAAGGGAAGGAGCTGGCAAAGAAAATTCGCTTCAAATGTTCAACTTGTATTAAGACAAGAGCCAAGTTAGCAACTCAGAAGATGGGAGATCTTCCAGCTGCCCGTTTGGATTCATACTCCGCCCCATTTACCCATGTCACGCTTGATTATTTTGGGCCGATAGAAACTTCGGCGTACAGGGGGAGGATTACCAAGCGATATGGCTTACTTTTATCCTGTTGTGTAACGCGCTATGTTTATCTAGACCTGGCCCAATCATTTTCGACGCCGGATTTTCTTTATTGTTTTCGTCGCTTCGTCGGGGAGTATGCAAAACCATCTGAAGTCTTCAGTGATAATGGCACGAATTTCGTCGGCGCAGAAAAGGAAATGGTGGCAGCCGTTCGTGAGCTACAGATGGACGACAAATTTCAAGAATTCGTTCAAACGAAGTCGATTGTTTGGAAATTCCAGCCGCCCAGTGCTCCACATTTCGGCGGATCTCATGAATCGTTGGTGAAATCCGTGAAAAGAGCGCTCTACCGAGCATTGGATACGGAAAAGGCCAGCTTAAGATATCCGACGGATGAGATGCTGAGAACTCTGCTGAAGGAGGTATCAGGCCAGCTAAACAGCCGTCCCTTGACGCTCGCGAGTAACGACCCGGAAGATTTTCGACCAATTACCCCAAGAGATTTCTTAAATTTGCCGCCAACTTCCGATTTACCTGCTGGAATCGTCAAAAATGCTCTCCCTCGGGACCATGTGAGATATGTCAAGAAGATGGCTAATCTCGTTTGGGATTTGTGGACAAAATTTTATCTTCCCACTTTAATTCCTCGACGAAAATGGACGACGGAGGAAAGGAATTTTGTCGTCGGAGACGCCGTGATGGTGTCAGAGAGCAATCTACCGCCCAGCCAATGGAAAATGGGGCGCGTGATCGAAGTCTTCCCTGGATCCGACGGTCTCGTCCGAGTAGTCAAAGTGAAGACTGGTAGCGGTGATTATTTACGAGCAATCCATCGACTAGTATTATTGGAACAAGGTTCGGCCAGCGTTCCGCTGACCTCGGGGGAGAATGTTCCAGCGAAAATCGACGCTTAATTTATTCGGCTGCTGTTTATCTGATTATGTTTGTAATTGTAACGGTAGATGTCACGTCGAATAATCAGAGGGCGTAGCTATCAGCTGATCAGTTGTTTGCTTCTGTCTGATTTCGTTTCGAGTCGTAAGAGGCCATTTTTTGCCTAGTAAGTTTCTTATTCTGAAAGCTCTTAATCTGGTACGCTATTGGTGTCGTTTATTGTGTGTGTCCACTTGATTCTGCTCTGCATTCAGGTACTTGATTGAAATGTTATTTTATGACGTAAATTAATGTATTGTGTATTTGTGTTTAGAGTGTGTTAATTAATGCGTGATCTCTATTGAGTCACCCCTGGTATTTCTGGTCATAGCCCACTCCTAATTGTGGACCCTGGGTAATTTATTATATTATTGCTGATGTGTCTTGCTTGAATGTAATTATTATGTATATCTATTTAGGCACCAGTTGAAAGGTGTAATATAATTGTATTACTCGTTGGCCCTAGCATTGTATTTCTTGGTTTCACTCATGGTATAAAAGTGTATTCATATTGAATACAAGTATATTTGATGCTGTTTACATATAGAAGTAAAAACTCATGGTATAACAGTGTATTTACATTGAATACAAGTATATTTGATGCAGTATACATATAGAAGTAAAAACTCATGGTATAACAGTGTATTCACATTGAATACAAGTATATTCCATGCAGTTTAAATATAGAAGTAAAAACTCATGGTAAAACAGTGTATTCACATTGAATACAAGTATATTTGATGCTGTTTACATATAGAAGTGAAAACTCATGGTATAACAGTGTATTCACATTGAATACAAGTATATTCCATGCAGTTTACGTATAGAAGTAAAAACTCATGGTATAACAGTGTATTCACATTGAATACAAGTATATTTGATGCTGTTTACATATAGAAGTAAAAACTCATGGTATAACAGTGTATTCACATTGAATACAAGTATATTTGATGCTGTTTTTATATAGAAGTAAAAACTCATGGTATAACAGTGTATTCACATTGAATACAAGTATATTTGATGCTGTTTACATATAGAAGTAAAAACTCATGGTATAACAGTGTATTCAAATTGAATACAAGTATATTCCATGCAGTTTACAAATAGAAGTAAAAACTCATGGTATAACAGTGTATTCACATTGAATACAAGTATATTCCATGCAGTTTACATATAGAAATAAAAACTCATAGTATAACAGTGTATTCACATTGAATACAAGTATATTCCATACAGTTTACATATAGAAGTAAAAACTCATGGTATAACAGTGTATTCACATTATACTCATGGTATAACAGTGTATTCACATTGAATACAAGTATATTCAATGCAGTTTACATATAGAAGTAAAAACTCATGGTATAACAGTGTATTCACATTGAATACAAGAATATTCCATGCAATTTACGTATAGAAGTAAAAATTCATGTTATAACAGTGTATTCACATTGAATACAAGTATATTTGATGCAGTATACATATAGAAGTAAAAACTCATGGTATAACATTGTATTAACATTGAATACAAGTATATTCCATGCAGTTTACATATTGTCGCGGGTGAAAAGGGGTAAACATTATCTCCTAACACAGATGATTCACCCGCTCGTTGGACTATGTTGCGAGCGTGGGAATGATTCATCTTCAGTTATCTGTACTAAAGAAGATACGGAGACATGCGCTCCGGAAAAGGGCGTATATTGTATTTCGGTATAAATACCAGCGTAAAATTCAGTTAAAGTGTAGTTCCCTGGAGTCTTCAGACGCTCTCCGAGTTTGGTATGGTCATCCCTTATTGTTATTAGTTAAAAGTGAATAATTGTCTAGAATTTAAGTCATCACTTGTTGTATTCGTTTATTCCTGTCCAAATACAACTCGTGCGACAATTGGTGGAGATACAGTCCGTTACCCGTGAGTAACAAAATCGTGCTTTAAGTGGCAATTGTTAAGAACGCAGCTCGTTACCAGTAAGTGACGAAGTCGTGCGGCAGTTGTGGTTAGCTGATGCCGACGAAGAAAAACCCACGACTACCCAGTTGCCCAAGAGACCCCAGCCGACGATTACACCCACTTCAAGAACTGTCAAGCGCTCCCGAAGAGGCTTTACTCACCCCAGACTCATCATCGGAGAGTGGAACTTCCGTTGTTGGTGAAGCCCAAACTCTTGAAGGGACCATTTCAAGAGAGCCCCTAATTGAAGAAGCTGACAGCCAGGGCGAATCAACCGAGGCTGAAGATTTAAACTCGGATCCAGAAACCGAGGTCGTGTTGAGAGCCGCAAATCCAGTTGTTCCAGTAGGCGGACAACAAGTTATACTGCCAACAGGGCATATTATACAGCAGCAAAGACAAGCTATGACAGCTGTCAGGAAATTCATCAGCCCGCCTATATTTCGAGGTGGTCCCGATGAAGATGCGCGCCAATGGATGGAGCGTTATGAGACGATTTCTTCCCACAACGGATGGGGCGATGCTGAAAAACGTAACAATTTCAGCATGTACTTGGATGACACGGCAAGGAACTGGTTCCTGTGCGCAAGAGTCCCGAACGACTGGAACGACGTTGCGGCTCAACCTGCGGCAGGAGGAAACCCTGCCACGCCTGCAGTTACCGGTCTTCGTTCGATGTTTTTAAAAGAGTTTCAACCTGATAACTACGGTCTTTTTCAAGAGACAAGGCTAAGGAGCAGAACACAAGGAATGGACGAACCAGCCGTTAGGTACTATTACGAAATCCTCAACCTTTGCAGAATGGTCGATCCAAATATGACGGAAGCACACCGATTGGAACATCTTTTTCGAGGACTTCGACCGGCTCTTCTTAGAAAAATCTATCCGATGAAACCAAAAACATGTGAAGAATTTTTGACACTGGCAAAATCATATACAGAAGCATCGCTCATGTCCGAAGCAAGAGGATGGAAAGACGCAGCAATGGAATCACAGAGACCCCCTGAGCAGTTACCGAACCTTTCCGTCGTCTATCCAGACCAGCAGGCAGAATTTATGAAATCAATGCGCGAATTAATCCAAGAAACCTGTGAGAAATTAATGGCAAAGGAGAAAAACGAGCAAGGAAAAGCAAAAGTATCCTTTAACACTAAGGGACGTACCATTGATGGTAAACCGAACTGCTTCTATTGCAAGAAGTCCGGACATATCGCCCGGCACTGTTTTAAAAATCCGGAATCTCCAAATTACAAAGCTCCGAAACTGGATGGAGCATCGGCAGCGACGCCAACGGCGAACGCAGCAGTTAACCTGGCGACTCAAGATCCTAACGAGCAGGAAGAAAAGCACCTATTAAATTTCGATGGAACAAACTTGATTAAAGAACCTGTGTTTTGTGGTGAGGTAAAGGCAACGGCAGTAATTGACACTGGTGCTGCTGTGACAGTGATCTCTCCCGATTTATTGAAGAAAACACAATTCATTCAGCAGCCATGGGATGGTTCTGGAATTATCCTCGCAAATGGATCACGAGTAATGCCCCTTGGAGCAGCCGAAATTCTCGTGACGCACAAAAACAGATCTGTGAAAGGAAAAGCAATAGTTATGGCAATGTCAGGAATGGAACTGTTAATGGGAAATGATTTCCTCGCACAATTTGGATCGATACGGATTAATTACCAGGCAGAGAAACCTCTTCTCACCATGGGTGATTTTCCGCTTGCGGCTATCTCTCTTCCAGCCGAGGAAGAATCTGAAGCCACCGTGTTAGTGTCTAATGAACGTCAGGAAATTCCTGCGTATTCAATTAAACCAGTTCCAGCAAAAGTGTCGAGCAAAATGGAAGGTGCTTGTGTCTTGAAACCTTCGAATTCGCTTATGGCCACAACAAGTCTGTCTACGGGACACGCCATCGTGCAGAATGACCTGGAAAATATTCCCGTAGCAAACCTGTCCCCCAAATCAGTATGGCTGGAAAAAGGTGTAACGCTTGGTACATTAGAAGAATTCCAAGAGGGGGAAAACGCCGAAGAATCTAATGAAGCTTCAGGAGAAGTTACGGTGGAGAAAGTAAGTCAAAAAGAAGAAAAATTATTGGATAATTTGAAAAGCAAAATCGGAAAAAACCTGGATGAAAACCAGAAAAGTGAGGTGTTGAAAATCCTTAGAAATTCCATCAGTTGTTTTGCCTTTGATGAAGATGATTTGGGACACTGTACGTTGGTGGAGCATGACATTAACACTGGAGTTAACCCTCCAATTCACCAGCTCCCTTATAAGAGTGCCTGGAAAGAACGAGCAGTGATCCAGACACAGGTGGAGGGAATGCTACGTCAGGGAATAATTGAACACTAGGACAGCCCTTGGTCTTCGCCTGTAGTCCTAGTAAAGAAGAAAGATGGAACTTGGCGTTTTTGTGTGGATTACCGCAAACTTAATGCGGTTACCGTAAAAGATTCCTATCCACTGCCTCGGATAGCTGATACATTGAGCCGCCTGGAGGGCGCTACAATTTTCTCCAGCATGGATCTTCAAGCCGGATATCATCAGGTTCCGGTTACCAGCAGAGATAGACAGAAGACAGCGTTCATAACGGCGGATGGATTGTATCAGTTCCGCGCTCTTCCATTTGGATTGACCAATGCCCCGGGCACCTTTCAGCGGGCAATGGATATTATTTTGGCTGGACTTCGATGGACGACGTGTTTGGTGTACCTAGATGACGTCATCGTCTACTCAGCAACGTTTGAACAACATTTGGAACGACTTCAATCAGTGATGAATTGCCTTGCAAAAGCCAATCTGAAACTGAAATGGTCAAAATGTTCATTTGCCGAGAATAACCTAAAAGTATTAGGACACGTCGTTACCCAGGAAGGTGTTGGCCCGGAGCCCCGGACCCTGAAAAATTAAAGGCAGTGGAAAAGTTCCCATGCCCGGCAGACGGTCACTCGACAGCAAACAAAATCAAACGAGTGCAAAGTTTTCTAGGATTGTGCTCCTATTATCGACGTCACATCCAAGATTTTGCAGCCATTGCACGCCCGCTCACATCGCTAACAAAGAAAGACATTCCATTCATTTGGGGAGTAGATCAAGTTAAAAGTTTCAACGCTCTAAAAATAGCACTTACATCGGCTCCAGTGCTCGCTCATCCAAACTACGAGTTGCCAATGGAAATTCTACCAGATGCCTGTGGTTTTGGAATAGGAGGTGTGTTAGCCCAACGCATCGATGGAGTCGAAAGACCAGTGGCATACGCAAGCCGATTGCTATCTAAATCAGAAACGAATTATTCAATCACGGAAAAAGTGTCTTGCATTAGTGTGTGTCTTACCAAGTTCAGATGTTTTGTGTGGGGCTGCCAAGGAAAGTGATCACTGATCATCAAGCATTGTGTTGGCTAATGAGCAAACGGGACCTCGCTGGACGTCTAGCACGTTGGAGTCTTTCACGCAGGAGTACGATATAACTATCGTATATCGTAGTGGAAAGGTTCACGACAACGCCGACTGCCTATCACGAAACCCACTTCAGCAGGTGGAAGAAATGGAAGATGACCGTTGCTTTATCGTGGCAGCTGTCGGATCGGAGGCATCGGACATCCTTTCTCCGAAGACGATGATTCAGTCGTCAGCAAACAGAGAGCAAATCGTGAGTGGAACGAAAAAATCTTGAATCTCCAGGAAGGCAAGAAAAGAGGAAAAACTTTGTGCTGTGCAACGGAAAACTTTACAAAGAAACGTTTAAGGGTGGAAAAAATTACAGAAGATTATGTGTACCCGCGGATTTTCGCGAAAAAATTTTGCAAGCTTTTCACGATGACATTGTTTCCGGCCATTTAGGCATCAAACGAACTCTCCAGAAAATTGGCAATAGATCTTTTGGCCCAAAATGAATCTTGACATAACCCGCTACGTTCAGAGTTGCGTGAGCTGTCAAGGAAGAAAAGGAGTTCCAGACCGACCTCCAGGATTCCTGCAATGCATAAAAGTAGAAAGACCTTTTGAGAAATTGGGTATGGATCTGCTAGGTCCATTCCCTTTGTCTCATAAGGGTAACAAAATGATAATTGTTGCAGTGGATTACCTTACTAAGTGGGTCGAATTAAAGGCTATGCCAACCGGCAAAGCAGATGACGTCGCTGAATTCTTCGTTAACCAAATTTTCCTACGCCATGGAGCCCAGAACAAATCATCACCGACCGAGGAAAATGCTTCGTGGCTGAATTAACCCAAGCGGTGGTCAAGAAGTTACACACCAACCACAAAACGACATCCAGTTATCATCCTCAAGCGAATGGGGCTGTGGAAAGAATGAATCATACGTTAGCAGCGATGATTTCTATGTATGTTAGTACAGACCAGCGTGATTGGGACGAGACCCTGCAGTACGTGTGCTTCGCGTACAACACAGCTAGGCAGGAATCAACCGGATACTCCCATTCTTTCTCCTGTATGGACGCGAGCCGAAATTGCCAATCGACTTGGAGCTGGGTGCTGATGCAAATCCATTACCGTCCGAAGATGACGCCACTCTAGACTACGCTGATCGCCTATTGGTTGAATTATCGACAGCAAGAAAATAGTGAAAATTAGAATGGAAGAAGTAAAAAATAAGCAGAAAGAAAGGTATGACTCTTTCACCGGGAGTTATCCTTCCGAGCAGGAGATTTAGTGCTAGTCTACAAGCCATTCAGAAAAGTGGAAAATCCGAAAAACTTCTCCATCGATGGTTAGGACCTTTAAAGTGTTAAGGAAAACCACACCGGTGAATTATGAAGTAATATCAGCAACGGGACGAGGAAAAACGGATATTGTGCACGTCATCCGTATGAAGCCATTTTCGAAATTCCCATAGAGTGGCAACGACCACAAGAGATTCCTCCCAGCAATCAGAGAAAACGCTGAAAAGAACAAAAAGATAAAGAGCCGAATCAGAAGATGTACCTGTTGTGGCCAATCCCCAAACAATAGCAGACGACGAGGAACACTTCCCGCACATCCCACAGCAGACGGCGTTACGGTAGTACCTCCTGTCCCGGCCGGAGAAACGCCGGCACAAGACCCATCCGTAATAGAAGACCACCGGCTAGGTACCTAACTTGCTTGGTCCCATTCCTGATGCTCCTGGTAACAATTACTAGCCCGCCAATGGCCATGGCCCTTATCCTGCGGAAAATACAACTTCAAGGAACATGTAGATGTCGCTTTCAGTGAATCAGCATGGACAATTGTTACGGACCTCGATTTAGGACCGGCCGGAGCAGCAATGGCTTATTTGCAGCAGAAAATTCTCCAACAGCAAGCAGTGGCAGAAAAATGGAGGCTGACTGGATCTCGACCTCAGAAAATAGCAGCAAAAGGATGTTCAGCAAGTTAAGAAGCTTCACAAAGGACCTGGAAAGCGTGACTGAACAATTAACGACCGTGAAAGAAGCCCTAAACACCAACCCGAGAAACCGACGTAGTCTCATCGACGGAGGCGGGTCAGCTCTAAAGTGGCTTTTTGGTGTTTCAACGCAGCAAGACCTAGAAGAATTAAATGGTCAAGTGCAACGGGTTAAACTAAACCAAAAGGAAATGATACACATTATGAAAAACAAGCTACTGTGCTGAATGAATCACTGTGGGAATCCAGAGCCAATGCTCAGTTGATCAAGGAACTCCGAGGACAGTTCGCAAACCTGCAAACGGTTACGGCGCAAATTTTAGAATGGAATTCAAAATTGGAAGAACTTGACTTAGACCATTTTGAGTACTTCTTCCAGCTAGATGACACCTTTGAGGCAATGTACCAGATCCTACAATGGTTACACCAACTCGCTGACAGCCTCAATATTGGATTCAGCCTATTAGCAAATGGACATTTAGCACCACAAATCATCGCTCCAGCAAGATTCAATGCAGTTATAAAAAATGTTAACAGACAGTTACCTAGAGGATGGTCCATTTCCAGCGATGAGTTTTGGGTCGCTTATCGAGAAGCCACAGTCACGGTAGCAGCACTGGAACATCAATTCAGAATATTTATCCAAGTTCCTATCTTCGATCACGCTCAACAATACAAACTATTTCAAGTTATAAGCCTGCCAGGAGCTGCAGATAATGGAACGCATAGCGTGAGCTTCAGCAACTTACCCGGCTTTCTTGCAGTGGCCGCCGACCTCGAGACATTTCTGGAGCTGTCCAAAGATGATGTCCGGGAGTGCAGCAAGATCGGCCGGCCGTTGTGTAAATTCCATACGGGCATCAGCAAAAGGAACGCCCGCAAGTCTTGCGCCATAGCGGTCTTCATGAACGACGTCCCACGAATCAAGACGCAGTGCCGGAAGAAATTTGCAGACTGGCGAGGACCCGAAGCGGTGTACATTGGAGCGAACCAATGGGCATTCTCGGCGACGAAATCACACGACATCGTCTTCTCATGCCCAGCCAATGTCGGACAACCGCCCCTACGAACAGTTAAATTACCAGCAGTTGGAATCTTTGAGGTACCTTTGGGATGTACAGCGAGAACGGAGGACTGGGTATTTCCAGCCAGCATGGAGGGAAATATCGAAGCGCCAAATTTACAAGCTGCGGTTCTACCATCGGTCAATGTCTTCTCCCAGGATCCGACGAGCAACAGCAGTAGGCGGCACATCGTCATCGAGATTCCGCGGGGGAATACAAGCTCCATCGACATGATAAGCGAATTACTCCAACGTAACGACCGCGCCAGGTTGGCAGCGGAAATGACGGGAGAACAGATCCATAACCTCGTGGCTGAAGTGGACAAACACACTGATGCATCTTTTGCCCGATATCCCTATGAAATGATAATAGTAATGTTAGTACTAAGTATAGGAATAGTATTTTTGAGTTATAAATATCACTTACTGAGTGAACGCTTAGCCGCTCACGAACAGCTCGATGTGGTCAGTCTACCACCCGGAGACCGCGGGAGGGAAGAACTAGAGATGCAAAACCTATAAAAAACTCGTCCTTTCAACCTATTAATTGTCTAGGGTATAATTAGCTTATTGCCTAGTAGAAAAAACAAAAGTAGAAAAAGTTCTTTCAAAAAACAAAATGTATTAAAGAGTTCATGTAAAATACCAGGATACACAGAATTAGTTAGTGGCGTCTTCCGACCGCAAGGAATTCAGCGCCTCCAGCGCCCCCAAGCGAGCCTCCAGTCGGGATTCCACGCTAGAGTACAGGATCTCGGGGTAAAAATCCGAACGTCGCGGATGAGGATGGTAAACATCCTCACCCGACTCCATCCACCACAGAAGCCGCGCGTAGTTGTGGGAATAGAGATCACGATAACGGGCGTAGCCAGGATACGTGCTAGATGGGGAGAAAAAGAAAATAAAAAGAAAAAAAATGTGTCCAAAGCAAATAACAAACTTACCTGTAGTAAAAGTCACCTAGCTCCCAAACTTCTCCAGCAAAGGGAATGAAGTCCAAACAGGCATCCGTTTCCTTGGCATCGATTAGAAGCGCCTCGAAAAGCTTCTGGTCTAACACATCCAGTCGGCAGTGACGGCTCACAGGGTCGCAAAACAACAATTTCGGCGAACCGCACAACGGCAACGTCGAAATACCTCCGGTTCTCCAGAATTTCAGAAAAGGTGAACATCTTGGAGGACCTGTATTCAGCAAAGACCAAAAAACTACTGTGCCGGCAGAAGGATGCACCCGAGTTTTATTCAGTTTCAATAACCTTCACGGATCAAATTATTACCTATCAGTTCCAAAAATTTTTTTTTTTCCCTTTCAATTTTTATCGGGGTTATAGTTAGCGTTAACAAGAGTGACCTTCCAGCCGTTATCACGGGTAGATTAGTACAGTCGGGTCGCCTGTCTTGAAGAAGGGGGACCTGTCGCGGGTGAAAAGGGGTAAACATTATCTCCTAACACAGATGATTCACCCGCTCGTTGGACTATGTTGCGAGCGTGGGAATGATTCATCTTCAGTTATCTGTACTAAAGAAGATACGGAGACATGCGCTCCGGAAAAGGGCGTATATTGTATTTCGGTATAAATACCAGCGTAAAATTCAGTTAAAGTGTAGTTCCCTGGAGTCTTCAGACGCTCTCCGAGTTTGGTATGGTCATCCCTTATTGTTATTAGTTAAAAGTGAATAATTGTCTAGAATTTAAGTCATCACTTGTTGTATTCGTTTATTCCTGTCCAAATACAACTCGTGCGACAATATAGAAGTTAAAACTCATGGTATAACAGTGTATTCACATTGAATACAAGTATATTCCATGCAGTTTACATATAGAAGTAAAAACTCATGGTATAACAGTGTATTCACATTGAATACAAGTATATTCCATGCAGTTTACATATAGAAGTAAAAACTCATGGTATAACAGTGTATTCACATTGAATACAAGTATATTCGATGCAGTTTACATATAGAAGTAAAAACTCATGGTATAACAGTGTATTCACATTGAATACAAGTATATTCCATGCAGTTTACATATAGAAGTAAAAACTCATGGTATAACAGTGTATTCACATTGAATACAAGTATATTCCATGCAGTTTACATATAGAAGTAAAAACTCATGGTATAACAGTGTATTCACATTGAATACAAGTATATTCCATGCAGTTTACATATAGAAGTAAAAACTCATGGTATAACAGTGTATTCACATTGAATACAAGTATATTCCATGCAGTTTACATATAGAAGTAAAAACTCATGGTATAACAGTGTATTCACATTGAATACAAGTATATTTCATGCTGTTTACATATAGAAGTAAAAACTCATGGTATAACAGTGTATTCACATTGAATACAAGTATATTTGATGCTGTTTACATATAGAAGTAAAAACTCATGGTATAACAGTGTATTCACATTGAATACAAGTATATTTGATGCTGTTTACATATAGAAGTAAAAACTCATGGTATAACAGTGTATTCACATTGAATACAAGTATATTCCATGCAGTTTACATATAGAAGTAAAAACTCATGGTATAACAGTGTATTCACATTGAATACAAGTATATTTGATGCTGTTTACATATAGAAGTAAAAACTCATGGTATAACAGTGTATTCACATTGAATACAAGTATATTCGATGCTGTTTACATATAGAAGTAAAAACTCATGGTATAACAGTGTATTCACATTGAATACAAGTATATTTGATGCTGTTTACATATAGAAGTAAAAACTCATGGTATAACAGTGTATTCACATTGAATACAAGTATATTTGATGCTGTTTACATATAGAAGTAAAAACTCATGGTATAACAGTGTATTCACATTGAATACAAGTATATTCCATGCAGTTTACATATAGAAGTAAAAACTCATGGTATAACAGTGTATTCACATTGAATACAAGTATATTCCATGCTGTTTACATATAGAAGTAAAAACTCATGGTATAACAGTGTATTCACATTGAATACAAGTATATTCGATGCAGTTTACATATAGAAGTAAAAACTCATGGTATAACAGTGTATTCACATTGAATACAAGTATATTTGATGCTGTTTACATATAGAAGTAAAAACTCATGGTATAACAGTGTATTCACATTGAATACAAGTATATTTGATGCTGTTTACATATAGAAGTAAAAACTCATGGTATAACAGTGTATTCACATTGAATACAAGTATATTTGATGCTGTTTACATATAGAAGTAAAAACTCATGGTATAACAGTGTATTCACATTGAATACAAGTATATTTGATGCTGTTTACATATAGAAAAAACTTACATGTAGAAGTAAAACTCATGGTATAACAGTGTATTCACATTGAATACAAGTATATTCGATGCAGTTTACATATAGAAGTAAAAACTCATGGTATAACAGTGTATTCACATTGAATACAAGTATATTTGATGCTGTTTACATATAGAAGTAAAAACTCATGGTATAACAGTGTATTCACATTGAATACAAGTATATTTGATGCTGTTTACATATAGAAGTAAAAACTCATGGTATAACAGTGTATTCACATTGAATACAAGTATATTCCATGCAGTTTACATATAGAAGTAAAAACTCATGGTATAACAGTGTATTCACATTGAATACAAGTATATTCCATGCAGTTTACATATAGAAGTAAAAACTCATGGTATAACAGTGTATTCACATTGAATACAAGTATATTCGATGCAGTTTACATATAGAAGTAAAAACTCATGGTATAACAGTGTATTCACATTGAATACAAGTATATTCGATGCAGTTTACATATAGAAGTAAAAACTCATGGTATAACAGTGTATTCACATTGAATACAAGTATATTCCATGCAGTTTACATATAGAAGTAAAAACTCATGGTATAACAGTGTATTCACATTGAATACAAGTATATTTGATGCTGTTTACATATAGAAGTAAAAACTCATGGTATAACAGTGTATTCACATTGAATACAAGTATATTCGATGCAGTTTACATATAGAAGTAAAAACTCATGGTATAACAGTGTATTCACATTGAATACAAGTATATTTGATGCTGTTTACATATAGAAGTAAAAACTCATGGTATAACAGTGTATTCACATTGAATACAAGTATATTTGATGCTGTTTACATATTGTAAAGAACCAAAACAATTTATTCTTTATTATTTTCATTATTTTTCCTACCCTTTATTCTTACGTAACATTAATTTTCTATACGCCCCTCTTTTCTATGTAATTTCTTCCTTAGACGTTTTACAGACTGATTTACCCTTCAAACGTTTCAACTTAATTTTCTTGTAGTTCGACCTTCATGAAACCCGTATAAAAACTTTTGTTCTATAGAAAATAGCGAGAGTCACTTTTCACAAATCAGTTCCTAAAAGAGTTGTTCCCCAATTTTTTGTGCTACTGAAATAAACTTTACTAGAAACGACAATGAAAAAGTAAGTTAAAATATAAATAACTTACATTTGGTGGCAGCGGAGTCGAACTCGGCTTTAGTGTTAAGCTGAATAGCGTGTGTTTTTTTTTGTTTGTTTTAAATTTTTATGGTAATAAGTGTTACTTATTACCTTCTCTCCGTTTTTTGGCTTCCTATTTGGTTGAATTTCTGGATAACTTTTCATAGTTATAAAAGAACATGCTTTGTTAGGAATTAGTTCGTTATAAAAGATGAGGGCAAATGAGGATAGCGGTTTAGAAACCACTTTAGAAAGAAGATCTGTAAGAAAAGGGCCACTAATACAAAGATTTGTTCGATCAGTACGTGAAAGGTTCACTCCCTTACGATCAGGAGGCGGGTCGACGTCAATTTTGAGAAATAACGAAAATCTAGGTGTCGAACTAGATAGTGATAGCCCACATCAATCCGATATTGATCTTCTTGATTCCAATGAAATTAAAGAATTGAGAAATGATGATCAGTGGAACGAAGTACTTAATATGCAAGTATCATCACAAGACGAAACCGTAGTCGAACCCCTGATAGGCGAGGAGACAAGAGAATTGTTATCATATAATCAACTTCTAGAACAGGCTCGGGCAATTACGGACCTTGAAAAAACAACAGATAGGGTAGAAAACACAGAAGATATCTCTATAGATTTCCAAAACCTAGAACTAGTAAATGAAGAGAACCAAGATCGGGCATGGTTTTATCAGCAATACGGAAATACGAGAATAACGGAAATTCCTGTTGACGATCTTATTTTTGAATTGCAGTATTTACTTCGAAGTGAAAAAAAAAATAGAGTTAACAAACAAAGAAGTAGGAACAGCCTTAAGAGCATTACTCTTAACCGAACCCACAATTTTGACACCAATAGAACTCTTTAAGCACTGTGGTCTAAAAACATACTACGAAAGTACTGATTCAGAGTATGAATCAGTGCATTCAGGAGAACAACAAAATAGGTCAGAATCAGACTTAGTGCCCCAATCTTTAGTAACACTCGAAACTGAGGAAGAAAGTTCTAAAAACAGCGTACCTATCAAAATTGTAAGAGCGGAAATCCACACGCAAGGCGATCAGATTCCTTTAGATTGTCCTAAATCGACCCCTAGTACCACAACAATCACTTGTCCGACGGTTACTCATTCACAGTCAAGTATGAATACTCAAATTCCTCAATCACAGTTAGCGTCCACTCCGTGTAACTATTTACCGTATCAAGGACTACAAAGTCGGAAAGTCTCCTTTACTCCAGCGTCGATCGTTGAGCAGTCAAACAAAATCACGCAAAATAAACCTTCAGAAGAAACAAACCAAGACATGCCCATTAAAATATACGTAAAAGAATTGAGCCGTTTGATGGAATCCGGAATGGATTATGAGGATGCTTCTAAAGCAGCTGATTGTATTGTGCAACACGTTCTAACGAATACTAAACGTTGCATTAATTCCTCTCAGAAAACGAAGCCTAATGGACAGCCTGTTTTTAGAACTAGCTCTCAGCCTTCATATCTTACCTCAACCCCTTTGCATACACAACCACTTGCGTTAAGTGGACAAAGTGTAAAAATCCCAAGCATGTACAATAAGCAAAGTAATAACGGAGCAACTCCAAAGTACTCAGTTACCAGCTCCATTCCTAAAATGAATCCCTTAGTAATGTGTCCGTCAAAAGTAAACAGTATAGGAAACACAAACAATTTTATTTCTAACGCCATCGATAAAAATAAAAAGTTACAACAAAGCCAAGCAATGACGTTATTTAGTAACGTCGGAATTTACGTAGACCGTGAACGCTCCGGTCGCTTTGATGACTGGCTTGCACATCTAGAATCAGTACTGGTTTTAGGCGATTTTGAGGAGTCAAGAAAAATTATCTTACTACGCTCCAAATTGTATGGTGAAGCGGCTGATGAGTTTGATAACTTTAAACTTGAAAACCCAATTAGCGCGCAAATTTACGACAGAGTAAAGGAGCGTTTAATTAAACTTTTCCACTCTACAGAGACCAGATCTAAACAAAGCGTTGAATTTCATAATATGCAACGGGAACCCGAAGAGAATATGAGACGTTATGCGAATCGTATACGCAAGGCCTTCCACTTAGCGTATCCTATAAAATCCACGATAGATAAAGCAACAGCTTTTTCCAGAGAACAAATTATGATGGACAGATTTCTGGAAGGGCTGTCTTTCGACGTCCAGACCAGACTTAAGTATAAAGAATTCGCAACTTTTGAAAAACTCATAGAAAAAGCTGAAATGACGGCCATGGCAGTAGAAGAAGCCCAAGTTAGATCCAGACTAAATGCTTTTCAGGCCAAATACGTCGAACCTAATAGAGAATTTACTAAAGTAAAGGAAGCTTTAGATCGCCTTAGTTCCCAGGTGGAATCAAACACTCACCAAAAACATTTAGAAGAAAACATGGAGAAAATGCAAAGACAATTATCCACCAGGAGAAACGTGAGTTTTTCACAGCGCTCACCACAGTTAAACCCTCCAATCAATAAAACAGGGGATTTATATTTTTGTGATTTTCACAACGATTGGGGCTATCACTCAATAAACAATTGTAAAACAAGGGAGAGTCAAGCTAATGATAAATGTTTTCGTTGTAAAGAAATTGGACACCGAGCAAACTTTTGTCCCCAGATAAAAAATTTGAAACCCACTCCTCCAGAGGGTTATGACGGAAATGGAAAAAAACTTCCTTTGTTTGAAGAAAGGGGAAACTAAAAACTACCGATGTAAGCGTTGGGCCCCTCGGTGGAACTAAGAAAAAGCCCCGACATCATATAAATAGTTTAGCAGTAAAATCTACAGTTCCTAGGATAAGAATAAAAATAGGAAATTCTGTTGTAAAAGCGCTGTTTGACACTGGAGCCGAGAGAAGCGTTATTAGCAGCACATTTTTTCATAAGCTTAAAGAAGGAAAGGAATTAATTAATTTCACTAAAGAGGTAGATGTGGATCTTTTCAGCATAAATGACAGGCGCCTCGTCACGGAAGGCACAATTACCGTTAACTTTTTTGTGGCAGAAGAAACGCCACGCCAAGCACTTAGGCAGAAATTCATAGTCGTAAATGGAATTGTTGAAGATTGCGTTCTAGGGCGCGATGCACTTTGGAAACATCAGTTTATCTATAACGGAAAACAACAGTCCATCTACCGAGTTCCGGAAATTGATCACTTCCAGGAAACAGAAAATCCCTTTGTGATTAGCAAATCTTTGAGAATTCCTCCAAATTCCACTAGTCTCCTAGAGACTAGAGAAGAGGAAACTCACCCTTTCAACCCTCTCAATACTTGTCATTTTGTTAGATGCTGTAATATTCCCTCCGGGCTTAGCTTGGAACCCTACATCTCTACGACACCAAATCGTTCGCTCCGTGTGGTGGCTGTTAATGGAACAGATAAAACCATATTTCTACCTCGCCTTACAGTGTTAGGAACCCTTCATATTTCCAGACCTTCAAGAAAGCCAGTTGAAACAATGGCTTCAATTAGCGTAGCTTCAGGTCCAATCAACACAGCAGCCGTTGAGTCGGCTCTTCCAGACATAGATGAGGAAAACAAAGAGAATTTGCGTAGATTAATAATAAATAATTATAACAGTTTTGCTTTTAAAACAAGTGAGTTAGGCCATACTACTTTAGTAAAACATGTCATTGACACACAAGGACAAGGTCCTATTCGTCAAAGGGCATATCGCACGTCTCCAAAACAAAAAGAGATAGCTAAAAATATCATTGATGAACTGATGAAAAATAAAATAATTCGTTATTCGATGTCTCCGTGGGCAGCCCCGATAGTATTAGTAAGTAAGAAAACAGGAGATGTCCGTTTGTGTATAGATTTTAGAAAATTAAATGCAATTACAAAAAAAGATTCTTTCCCTTTACCTCGTATTGACGACGTTTTAGATTTACTTGTGGGACAGAGGTATTTTTCCACATTAGATCTTGCCTCCGGATATTGGCAAATTGAGCTCGAGGAGGAATCCAAAGAAAAAACAGCCTTCATAGTCGATGACAATTTGTACGAATGGAATCGTTTGGCGTTTGGTTTAACCAACGCCCCGGGAACGTTTCAAAGACTGATGAATTCAGTTTTACGAAGAGTTATTGGAAAAATTTGTCTCGTTTATCTTGACGACATAATAATTTTTTCAAGAACAATTGAAGAGCATTTTAGCAATTTGAAGACTGTTTTTTCCTCTTAGAAAACGCGCACCTAAAAATGAAATTGTCAAAATGTGAATTTTTAGCGCAATCCGTTTCCTATCTTGGACACGTAATCACGGCTGAAGGAATAAAACCAGACCCTGCTAAAATTGAAATCCTTGTTAATTACAAAAGACCTGGTACAGTAAAAGAATTACAATCTTTTTGGGACTAGCCAGTTACTACAGACGATTTGTAAAAAATTTCTCTACCGTCGCCCACCCCTTGTTATCACAGACCAAAGGAAAACCTACTGATAGTGTAACTTGGAAAACAGATGAAATTGCAGCTTTTGAGTACTTGCGACAATGTTTAATATCAGAACCTATCTTGATATATCCGGATTTTTCAAAGGAATTTCTGATTTACACGGACGCAAGTAACTATGGCTTAGGAGCCGTCCTTTCTCAGATGAAAGACGGAAAGGACCAACCTATAGCCTATGCAAGCAAACATCTTAATAAAGGGGAAATCAAGTATTCGACAATAGAAAAAGAGGCTGCAGCAGTAGTGTTTGGGATAAAACGTTTCCGACATTACTTACAAGATCAACCTTTTGTTATTGTAAGTGATCACAGGCCTCTTCAGTGGTTGCAGACTTTTAAAGACGAAACAGGGCGACTAGGTAGATGGGCGATCTTGTTATCTAATATGAAGTTCAGTGTTAAGTACCGACCAGGTCGAGTACACGAAAATGCTGATTTTCTTTCTAGAATACCGATGAATCTAATATCTGCCATTCCTGCAGACAACAACGTAATGTGTCAAGAACAGCAGAAAGATTCTCTGTGCAAAGCAATCGTTACGTTTTTGGAACAAAATGAACCTTGGAAAAAGAAGATGGCCCGATGCCTTCTTGGGTCGGTGAAATAGATTATTTCTTTGTAGAAAATGGTCTTTTATGTAAACACTACGAACCTACGTCAGTGAAAAGAAGAAACTTTGAACAGTGTCAAGTGGTTGTTCCACTTTCTCTGAGAAAGCAACTTTTACAAGAATATCATGATTCCCCATTGTCAGGACATATGGCAACTAGGCGAACATTCTTTCGTCTAAGGGACAAATACTATTGGCCTACCATGTTACGGGATGTTAAGGAATATTGCACTTCTTGTGAACCTTGTGCGCTGGGACGTCGAGTGCACAGTACGAAAGCCTATCTCAACCCGTTAGACCTCGCTACAAGACCTTTTGAAGTATTGGGCTTAGATTTCCTAGGTCCAATCAAACCGCATTCACTTCAAGGAAACAATTATATATTAGTAATCACGGATTACTTTTCTAAATGGATAGAAGTCATTCCTCTTACCAACTGTACCGCCCTCAGTACTAGTAAAGCCTTAGTAGAACGAATTATTTTACATCATGGTCCCCCGAAAGCAATAATTACAGATCGAGGCAGTAATTTTACTTCTGAATTATTTTCTGCGCTTTGTAGAGCTTTAAACATTAAACGCATGAAAACAACTGCGTATCACCCTCAAACTAATGGGCAAACAGAGCGATTCAACAAAACTGTTGTTGAAATGATAAGGAAATATTTGGAGAATGGATTCGAGCGGTGGGAGGATATTTTAGGCCCCGTTGTTTTCGCTTATAATAATTCTGTCCACTCGTCAACACTTGAGACTCCATATTTTCTAAATCACGGTCGTGATCCAGTCATGCCGATTGATCAATTCCTCCGTCCTCTTCCCCCAGTAATAGTTACTCCCTCAGACTATAAAAGTCAAATTATGAAACGCTTACACGAAGCCTTTCAGCTTGTAAAAATCAATCTTTCCCAAGCTCGTGAACAACAAAAAGCCCAGTACGATAAACGCGTAAAAGAGCAAAAATTTAACGTAGGAGATAAAGTTTTACTAGATATGCGAACGCCCTTGGCGGGAATTAGTAAAAAACTCATTCCACGTTTTATAGGCCCTTTTAGAATTTTGAAAGTAAGCAACAATAGTACTGTGGAAATACAACAAGACGTAGGAAAACAAACTCAGCTTGTACATGTGAATCGAATAAAACCCCTATTTGAGTCAATGATCTGGAAAGACGAACCAGGTGTCGACTTTTTTGATGTAAGAATTGAGAAACAAGCCGAAAAATTCGTACAAGAAACCGTAGATGAACTCGAAACTTTTCCTCTACCCCTAGAAACAAACCTTCAATCTGAGTTAGAACAAATTCCTTGTGAAAAAGAAACTCCTACTCAAAATTTGATAAGACCCCCACCCACAATTCCTCCTACTCCAAATGTAATGATAAGTTCACCAACAATTTCCTTACCTTCCAAACCGATTCCAGAGACGTCAACCTTACTCATACAACCAGAGCGTCGCCTCGGGTTACGTCCTCGAAATCTTTTAAAACCAGTTGTCAAATTATGAAATTGTATTGCTGTAATTTTTTTTTTGTTAATTACGTTCGAATCACTTTAACTAGCTTTAAAACCGTGTTTAAATTCTAAAAACTTTGTATTAGTTATCTTAATAATTCATAGAATGGATCCCTGAAATTGATTTTTAAATTACTTTTCTCATAGATTATGTCTTCTACCCCTCCTCATCATACCGTTTTTCTGTCGCCTCCATGCTCTTAACATCACTATTTGTAATTGTACGGCTGCTCAGCCAAAAGGGTTCCTAAAATTCACTAGCGATGACTGTGATTATCAAATAAGCCCCCTTCCCGCTATTCCAGTATATTATGATGTCTATTCTACTCTTCCCCAAATTACCCGTTTTGTTGGCCATTCGTGTACCATATGGCTGGAAAAGAAACACATCTATACTGACTTCTGGGGTTGGCAAACTCCAAGTCAATCAAGAGTGCCAATAGAAGTCAATGCACATGAATGTGAAAAAATGCGTGATTCCCGATTGTGCCATGGCAAAAGCATGGACTACTTAGGAAACAATAAGTGGTCGTTCGAACGTATTCCAAACGTGCAGGGTAGCTGGCTTCAAGTCACAGGTGATCAGCTGATCAACTGTCGATTAGAAGAAGTTACTTTAGAAACTGAGTGCGCTAACTGTACGATAAGTTCACCCATTGGCGATATACCGGGAGGGATCAACGGATCCGTTTCTCACAACCTAGTGACCATTGTCTGGAAAGAATCGTTAAGAGAAGTTCAACAGTGCAAACTAAGGCTTGTGGAAACAGGTATCGCTCAACGTTACCTGACTAACAACAGTGAAATAGAAAGAATTCGTGACGTCGAACAACAACTTGACTTTGTTTACAATACAACTAACAAAGAATATTGTAATTCATCCGAAAAAAGTTACAAACAAGTAATCGGAATGGACAAAGTTATTTTACGTTTACATTCTTTAACTGATACCAACGCTCATCCGAGTAAACCACTGGAAGAAGACATCGAAAAAATTGCTGACATTATCCGGGCTGAGATCAGCGGAGCAGCACATTCTCAATACGCACGAGACCGAACTACCGATGGAATAAATGGAGTGGCTCGAGAAATTCGAGCTCTGCAATGTGAAAATCGAGTGCTGGCACACAAAACTGCTATCGCCACCGCACAACACAGTGGATGGCTTGCTGCCAGTTACCTTAATTTACCCACATGTAGCAAATTGATAGCCACTGGTGAATCGATCAGCGTCTATCAATGCTCCCCGAAAAATTCAACGATCACCACTGAAATCACAAGCTGTGGTCCTCAACCTAAACTCGGCGACTACACTTTAGACACTGAAGGATGGGAACTGACGCCTTACACCCCCTGTTACTGGCACAAAAATTTCGTCAACATCAACGGTCGAGCACATTTCTACAAAAACAGTTCTTGGCATCCAATCGTCCCCGGTGTAATAATCCAAGGACATAGTTTGATCAACACTTTGCCGTATGAAGTTGATAAGCTACTCGCACTAAGTTTACACCCCGCGCTAACCCCCCACCCGATGAGCACCGCAGCTGCAATCGCCGAGATAATTGCTGCTGCTAAAGAAGAACATAGCATCGACCTTGGAAATCCTTTTCACATGAGCACTCTTCTTTCCTCACTCCAAAAAGAAAAGAACGTTTCCCTGTCGTCTAAGATTCTTAGTTGGTCAAGTAGCATTTGTAGTCTTCTAGGGATGGGATTTATCGGATTCTTTTTCTTTCATTTTTGTGGAGTAGGTTCCCTTATTGCAAGATACATACCTTGTTGTTCTTTTCTAAGTACTTGTAACCCTTTCACTTGCTTCACCAAAACATCTGATAATGATATAGAAGTAGGCCACCCCGCGTTATTAAACCCCTCAAATCCATCCCCGCCCATTACTATTGTAAACTTACCCGCCTCTGTTCAACAACCCGCCCCGGAACTTTTTGCCCCATCAGCCCCTTTTCTACAAAGAGAGCCTCCACGGAACAAATTCCACCGGGACGCACTAAGACAAGCGCATCGAGAAGCAGCTGTTCTGTTGAATTAATTAATGTTGTTTTCTTGTTTTGTTTTGTCTCACTTTCTATTCCGTTCCAAATTTGACCTTGATTGATTGCGAGACGCAATCTTTTGGAACCGGATAGCTATGTAAAGAACCAAAACAATTTATTCTTTATTATTTTCATTATTTTTCCTACCCTTTATTCTTACGTAACATTAATTTTCTATACGCCCCTCTTTTCTATGTAATTTCTTCCTTAGACGTTTTACAGACTGATTTACCCTTCAAACGTTTCAACTTAATTTTCTTGTAGTTCGACCTTCATGAAACCCGTATAAAAACTTTTGTTCTATAGAAAATAGCGAGAGTCACTTTTCACAAATCAGTTCCTAAAAGAGTTGTTCCCCAATTTTTTGTGCTACTGAAATAAACTTTACTAGAAACGACAATGAAAAAGTAAGTTAAAATATAAATAACTTACAATATAGAAGTAAAAACTCATGGTATAACAGTGTATTCACATTGAATACAAGTATATTTGATGCTGTTTACATATAGAAGTAAAAACTCATGGTATAACAGTGTATTCACATTGAATACAAGTATATTCCATGCAGTTTACATATAGAAGTAAAAACTCATGGTATAACAGTGTATTCACATTGAATACAAGTATATTCCATGCAGTTTACATATAGAAGTAAAAACTCATGGTATAACAGTGTATTCACATTGAATACAAGTATATTTGATGCTGTTTACATATAGAAGTAAAAACTCATGGTATAACAGTGTATTCACATTGAATACAAGTATATTTGATGCTGTTTACATATAGAAGTAAAAACTCATGGTATAACAGTGTATTCACATTGAATACAAGTATATTTGATGCTGTTTACATATAGAAGTAAAAACTCATGGTATAACAGTGTATTCACATTGAATACAAGTATATTTGATGCTGTTTACATATAGAAGTAAAAACTCATGGTATAACAGTGTATTCACATTGAATACAAGTATATTTGATGCTGTTTACATATAGAAGTAAAAACTCATGGTATAACAGTGTATTCACATTGAATACAAGTATAATTGCATGCAGTTTACATATAGAAGTAAAAACTCATGGTATAACAGTGTATTCACATTGAATACAAGTATATTTGATGCTGTTTACATATAGAAGTAAAAACTCATGGTATAACAGTGTATTCACATTGAATACAAGTATATTCCATGCAGTTTACATATAGAAGTAAAAACTCATGGTATAACAGTGTATTCACATTGAATACAAGTATATTTGATGCAGTTTACATATAGAAGTAAAAACTCATGGTATAACAGTGTATTCACATTGAATACAAGTATATTTGATGCTGTTTACATATAGAAGTAAAAACTCATGGTATAACAGTGTATTCACATTGAATACAAGTATATTCGATGCAGTTTACATATAGAAGTAAAAACTCATGGTATAACAGTGTATTCACATTGAATACAAGTATATTCCATGCAGTTTACATATAGAAGTAAAAACTCATGGTATAACAGTGTATTCACATTGAATACAAGTATATTCCATGCAGTTTACATATAGAAGTAAAAACTCATGGTATAACAGTGTATTCACATTGAATACAAGTATATTTGATGCTGTTTACATATAGAAGTAAAAACTCATGGTATAACAGTGTATTCACATTGAATACAAGTATATTCGATGCAGTTTACATATAGAAGTAAAAACTCATGGTATAACAGTGTATTCACATTGAATACAAGTATATTTGATGCTGTTTACATATAGAAGTAAAAACTCATGGTATAACAGTGTATTCACATTGAATACAAGTATATTTGATGCTGTTTACATATAGAAGTAAAAACTCATGGTATAACAGTGTATTCACATTGAATACAAGTATATTTGATGCAGTTTACATATAGAAGTAAAAACTCATGGTATAACAGTGTATTCACATTGAATACAAGTATATTTGATGCTGTTTACATATAGAAGTAAAAACTCATGGTATAACAGTGTATTCACATTGAATACAAGTATATTTGATGCTGTTTACATATAGAAGTAAAAACTCATGGTATAACAGTGTATTCACATTGAATACAAGTATATTTGATGCTGTTTACATATAGAAAAAAAAACTCATGGTATAACAGTGTATTCACATTGAATACAAGTATATTTCATGCAGTTTACATATAGAAGTAAAAACTCATGGTATAACAGTGTATTCACATTGAATACAAGTATATTTGATGCTGTTTACATATAGAAGTAAAAACTCATGGTATAACAGTGTATTCACATTGAATACAAGTATATTTGATGCTGTTTACATATAGAAGTAAAAACTCATGGTATAACAGTGTATTCACATTGAATACAAGTATATTTGATGCTGTTTACATATAGAAGTAAAAACTCATGGTATAACAGTGTATTCACATTGAATACAAGTATATTTGATGCTGTTTACATATAGAAGTAAAAACTCATGGTATAACAGTGTATTCACATTGAATACAAGTATATTTGATGCAGTTTACATATAGAAGTAAAAACTCATGGTATAACAGTGTATTCACATTGAATACAAGTATATTTGATGCTGTTTACATATAGAAGTAAAAACTCATGGTATAACAGTGTATTCACATTGAATACAAGTATATTCGATGCTGTTTACATATAGAAGTAAAAACTCATGGTATAACAGTGTATTCACATTGAATACAAGTATATTTGATGCTGTTTACATATAGAAGTAAAAACTCATGGTATAACAGTGTATTCACATTGAATACAAGTATATTTGATGCTGTTTACATATAGAAGTAAAAACTCATGGTATAACAGTGTATTCACATTGAATACAAGTATATTTGATGCAGTTTACATATAGAAGTAAAAACTCATGGTATAACAGTGTATTCACATTGAATACAAGTATATTTGATGCTGTTTACATATAGAAGTAAAAACTCATGGTATAACAGTGTATTCACATTGAATACAAGTATATTTGATGCTGTTTACATATAGAAGTAAAAACTCATGGTATAACAGTGTATTCACATTGAATACAAGTATATTTGATGCAGTTTACATATAGAAGTAAAAACTCATGGTATAACAGTGTATTCACATTGAATACAAGTATATTTGATGCTGTTTAAATATAGAAGTAAAAACTCATGGTATAACAGTGTATTCACATTGAATACAAGTATATTTGATGCTGTTTACATATAGAAGTAAAAACTCATGGTATAACAGTGTATTCACATTGAATACAAGTATATTTGATGCAGTTTACATATAGAAGTAAAAACTCATGGTATAACAGTGTATTCACATTGAATACAAGTATATTTGATGCTGTTTACATATAGAAGTAAAAACTCATGGTATAACAGTGTATTCACATTGAATACAAGTATATTTGATGCAGTTTACATATAGAAGTAAAAACTCATGGTATAACAGTGTATTCACATTGAATACAAGTATATTTGATGCAGTTTACATATAGAAGTAAAAACTCATGGTATAACAGTGTATTCACATTGAATACAAGTATATTTGATGCTGTTTACATATAGAAGTAAAAACTCATGGTATAACAGTGTATTCACATTGAATACAAGTATATTTGATGCTGTTTACATATAGAAGTAAAAACTCATGGTATAACAGTGTATTCACATTGAATACAAGTATATTTGATGCTGTTTACATATAGAAGAAAAACTCATGGTATAACAGTGTATTCACATTGAATACAAGTATATTTCATGCTGTTTACATATAGAAGTAAAAACTCATGGTATAACAGTGTATTCACATTGAATACAAGTATATTTGATGCTGTTTACATATAGAAGTAAAAACTCATGGTATAACAGTGTATTCACATTGAATACAAGTATATTTGATGCTGTTTACATATAGAAGTAAAAACTCATGGTATAACAGTGTATTCACATTGAATACAAGTATATTTGATGCTGTTTACATATAGAAGTAAAAACTCATGGTATAACAGTGTATTCACATTGAATACAAGTATATTTGATGCTGTTTACATATAGAAGTAAAAACTCATGGTATAACAGTGTATTCACATTGAATACAAGTATATTTGATGCAGTTTACATATAGAAGTAAAAACTCATGGTATAACAGTGTATTCACATTGAATACAAGTATATTTGATGCTGTTTACATATAGAAGTAAAAACTCATGGTATAACAGTGTATTCACATTGAATACAAGTATATTTGATGCTGTTTACATATAGAAGTAAAAACTCATGGTATAACAGTGTATTCACATTGAATACAAGTATATTTGATGCAGTTTACATATAGAAGTAAAAACTCATGGTATAACAGTGTATTCACATTGAATACAAGTATATTTGATGCTGTTTACATATAGAAGTAAAAACTCATGGTATAACAGTGTATTCACATTGAATACAAGTATATTTGATGCTGTTTACATATAGAAGTAAAAACTCATGGTATAACAGTGTATTCACATTGAATACAAGTATATTTGATGCAGTTTACATATAGAAGTAAAAACTCATGGTATAACAGTGTATTCACATTGAATACAAGTATATTTGATGCTGTTTAAATATAGAAGTAAAAACTCATGGTATAACAGTGTATTCACATTGAATACAAGTATATTTGATGCTGTTTACATATAGAAGTAAAAACTCATGGTATAACAGTGTATTCACATTGAATACAAGTATATTTGATGCAGTTTACATATAGAAGTAAAAACTCATGGTATAACAGTGTATTCACATTGAATACAAGTATATTTGATGCGCGTTTACATATAGAAGTAAAAACTCATGGTATAACAGTGTATTCACATTGAATACAAGTATATTTGATGCTGTTTTAATATAGAAGTAAAAACTCATGGTATAACAGTGTATTCACATTGAATACAAGTATATTTGATGCTGTTTACATATAGAAACAAAAACTCATGGTATAACAGTGTATTCACATTGAATACAAGTATATTTGATGCTGTTTACATATAGAAGTAAAAACTCATGGTATAACAGTGTATTCACATTGAATACAAGTATATTTGATTCTGTTTACATATAGAAGTAAAAACTCATGGTATAACAGTGTATTCACATTGAATAAAAGTATATTTGATGTTTGCTATGACTCGGCAACGTCGCCCCCTCCCCTCCCTCAGTTCGTAGGGCCAGTTGGTCCCGACACTTCAGACGAGCGAATACACCTCGTATAGCTCTTCAAATCTTGCCACTTTCGAACTTCATTCTATGGCGCAGTTGGTTTTTTGTTTTATTTTTTTTCGTTCGTGTCGTTTCGTATTCCTGCCCCCATTGCTTCTCCCCACCGTGATTTCACACTGTTTTCTTTAGTCTCGTGTGGATTTTCCCAGATTAGTGGTGTGCCATTGTCGCTTAAAGCAACCAGCCCAGCAACCAGCGTTGTTTGTGGGGGCCGCCATATTGGATTGCTTCGTCTCGTGTTTTTTTTTGTTTTTTTGTTGTACGCTCCCTTTTGTGTGTGCGAGTTAGCAATTCTATCGATCAAGTTGGGATTTTGCACACACTCTTCCACTGGTTCGCATATTTATTTGTTTTTTTTTTCTTCAACTGTCCCCACCGTTTCAGTTGGTGTTATTTTTTTTTTTCGTGCGGTCCTTTGGCTGGTATATATTGAAGAGGGCCCACATGTTGCGTGCCCGCCATCTTTCTTATATCCTTCACTCCACATATTTCTGTCTTACAGAGGACCCACATGTTGCGCATCCGCCATTTGTTTTTTGCTGTTGCTTTTGTTCGTTCGCCTCGATGCTTTCCATGCGGATTTCGTCCCACGGGTTAGTTTCATTAACCGCTTTCCTACGGTTTAGCCCCCCCATTATCAGAGGTTCGCGCCTTGCCACCCCTTTTTGTGTCTAGTGTGATATAGTTTGTTTTTTTGTTTTTTTCTTATTCACACCCTTGTGTCGACCACTCATTGACAATTCATTTTCACACGCTACTCCATTCAATTCATTCTTGGTCTTCTTCTTGGCTCATCATTTGGTATCAGCGTGTTTCAATTCTCTCATACAGCATTTATTCATTCCTCCATCCATTCTGCTGTCGTAATAATACTTTGCCGGTCCCGTCCCTCGTGCAGTGATCAGTGTCTCTCTCGTGCCGTCCACCCCTCGCAACCATCGGTGTTCCGCCATGCCTCCTAAGCCATTCAAGCCGTATGGTGTTCCACCTCCCCTAGACATCGAGGAATTCAAAAACTCCTTCGAGATCTGGCACCAGCAGTGGCAAATATTTCTTGCTCTGTCGACTATCAACACTGCGCTTCCGCAAGGAGAGCGACCGGAGTATATTGCCAACATCTTGCTGTCCTGCCTCTCCAATGCCACGCTGAAGGCGGTGCTCACCATGGGTTTGGCGGCCGCTGAATTAAAAGACGCAGACATCATTATTGGGAAGCTGCAAGAGAGGTGCAATGCTGGTCGCAATTGCCATGTGTGGCGCCAGAAGTTCTCTTCCCGCGTTCAGCGTGACGCCGAATCGGCCGATTCTTGGCTCAGTGACTTGCGTGATCTCGCACGCAAGTGTGAATTCGAAAAAGATTGCTGTGCAGCCTGCCAGAACACGCGCGTTTTGGGCCAAGTCGTCTTTGGCGTTTTCGACGACGAGGTACGCCGTAAGCTCCTTGAACAGGGCGCCACTTTAACCCTTGATATGGCGCTAACAACGCTCCGTACATCCGAGGCCTCCCGGCTTCAGGCGTCCACCATCAAACAGGGCGGCGCGCCCCTCATCCACCAGCTAAAAACGCCTGCGGCAAAATTACCCATGGGCAAGCCTGTCTTTCAACACCGGGATGAGCAGCGCGGTCGGCCAGCAGCTCGTTGGCATCCGCCTGGAACTAAGCCGTATGGGTGTTGGAACTGTGGATCAACCAATCGTCACGCTAAGGAGGATTGCCCTGCCTTTGGCAAAGAGTGTCAGGGTTGCCACAAAATGGGCCACTTCCAGGCCGTGTGCACCCAAGGCAGCAGTTCAACCACGAAACCTGAGATGGCGGGCAGCATCACGATCCATTCCATCGTTCCTGATGACATGGTCCAGCTTGGCGTCTCTCCGGCTTCCAGCAACTCTACTATTTTCATCCGTGTGCTTCCTGACTCCGGTGCGTCCATTGACGCCATCCCGGCCGCCATGTTCTGGAGCCACTTCAAGCACGTTCCGCTGATCGATGGGGGACCGAACGCAGTCACGGCCACTGGGGTGGCGATCTCTTCACTGGGCCACTTCCCAGCCACGTTGTCATGGTCCAGCGGATCAATTCACCCCGTGACCACTTCTATCCATGTCCTCCGGGACCTTCAACAGCCGGTGCTCTCAAAGGCGTCGCAAAAACTATTTGGCATGCTACCGGCTCAATACCCGCATTTCTGCGGGCTAGCTGCAATTACGTCTCCGCATTTGACAGCTCCACTCCCAGTGCACGACGTGAAGCCCACGTTGGACGATCTTATGACTGAATGCCCTTTGATTTTCGATGGCGTGTGCCGTCCAATGCGAGGTCCCCCATGCCACTTTCAACTAAAGGAGGGCGCGGTCCCTTCTGCTATTCGTGGATCCCGTCCCATTGCTGTCCCTCTAATGCCAAGGGTTAAACAGGAGCTGGACTCGCTGGAAGACCAAGGCATCATCAGCAAAGTGCCCGAGCCGACGTTGTGGGTCCACCCGATCGTGATTGTCCCAAAGGACGATGGCGGAATCCGCATTTGCGGAGACTTTACGTCGCTCAACCGCTGCATTGTTCGGCCCACTTTTGATTCCCCAACTCCGTTCCAGGCGGTTCGGACCATCCCAGTGGGGATGAAATTCTTCACCGTGATTGACGCCCTGAAGGGCTATCACCAGGTGGAGCTAGATGAGGAGTCAAGTGCCATTACGACGTTCTCCACTCCGTTTGGCCGCTACAAGTACAACCGACTCCCTTTTGGCGTTTCGTTAGCGGGCGATGACTACGGTAGGCGTCTCGCGAACATTTTCGACGATTTCCCGAACTGTCGCCGCGTGGTAGAGGATATCATGGTCTTCTCCGCCACTTGGGAGGAACATGTGGATCTCGTCCGTCGCCTTTTTCACCTCGCCTCTGATCACCAAATCGCCATCAACGTCCGCAAGGTGGTCTTTGCTAAACCTTCAGTGCTGTTCGGGGGTTATGTAGTAGGCGAAAACGGTTTCCGTCCCAGCCCGGATCTACTGAAGGCCATCCGTGAATTCCCGGCTCCCTCTTGTGTGTCGGAAATGCGTGCTTTCCATGGACTCTGCCAACAGGTGGGAAATTTTTCAGACGCCTTGGCCCCCTTCTCTCCGCCCTTTGGCGCCTCTACTCCGAAAGGACTTTGTATGGGAGTGGACGATGCAACACGAGAAGGACTTCGAAGCAGCCCGTGAGGCCCTATCTTCATTTTCCGAATTATCGTTTTACGACCCGGCTTCCCCAACCTCGCTTCACGTCGATGCGTCCCGCCTCCGAGGCCTCGGTTTCATCCTCCGTCAACAAAACGCCAATGGAAGCTGGAATGTCGTGCAGGCAGGATCCCGCTTCCTGTCTGATGCAGAATCCCGTTACGCAATGATCGAGCTGGAATGCCTGGCGGCGGCTTGGGCAATGCGTAAATGCCGCCAGTTTCTCGAAGGCCTGCCCTCCTTCCAGCTCGTCACCGATCATCGCCCTTTGATTCCAATCCTCAACGATTACCACCTGGATAAGCTGGATAATCCAAAAATTTTACGTCTTCGCCTATCCATGCAGCGGTACTCTTTCGTCGCTGTCTGGGTGCCTGGGAAGAACAACGTGATGGCTGATGCCCTGTCGCGCTCCCCTGTGGATTATCCTTCCGCTTCCGACGAGATCGCGGAGGGCCCGCAGTCATTTGCTGCCCGTATCAGTTTTTTGGATACGATGGAGGGATCCAGTGATGCCAATCCCGACATTTTGCTGGCCTCCGTTGCAGCGGCTTCCTCGGCCGATCCGGTTATGCTGTCCCTCCGCCAAACAATCCTTGAGGGATTCCCGAACGACAAGTGTAATCTCCCCATGGAGCTCCGTCCATTCTGGCAGGTGCGGGGCCAGCTGTCAGTCGACGATGCGGAGGGCCTCATCCTCGTAGGCCCCCGAGTAGTCATTCCGTCTTCCTTGCGTAAGGAGATCATACGGCGCTTACTTCAAATGCACCAAGGAGCCACTAAACTCCGTCAGCGCGCCCGTCTCTCGGTCTACTGGCCCTCAATGGACAACGATATAGTCGTGGCCGCAAAATCCTGCCCATCTTGTACAGAGCGTCTCCCATCTCATCCGGCGGAGCCTCTCCTTCCCCATGCTCCAGCTTCCCGCCCGTTTGAGTTTATATTCGTCGATCTCGGCGCATACCGCGATCGCGATTTTTTAATTGTGGCAGATCAGTTCAGCGGTTGGCCTCAGGTCTACCCGTTCCCGGACGTCAACACGTCTACGCGGCGGGTCATTGACGCCCTCCGTTCGTTTTTCACATGTGGAGCAGGAGCCCCGGTGAAATTGTGGTCGGATGGGGGCCCGCAGTTCAAGTCTGACGAATTTATCTCGTTCCTTCGCGACTGGGATATTAGCATCGGCCGTTCGTCGCCCCACCATCCCCAGTCCAATGGCTACGCGGAATCAGCTGTCAAATCGATGAAGAAGCTCATCGCGGGCTCTTGGTCGTCGGGGTCGTTCGACCCGGACAAGTTCGGCAAGGCTTTGATTCTCTTCCGCAACGCGCCTATGTCGGGTGGAGCATCCCCGTCGCAAATCGTCTTCAGCCGCCCGACGCGCGATCTTCTTCCCGTACACAGGCGCTCATTTGCTCCTGAATGGCAGCAGGCCGCTAAGTTATTGGAGAAGCGTGCCCGACATGCAAAGGATCTTCAAGCTCAACACTTCAACTGTTCTGCGCGCCCCCTTCCACCCATGGCGATCGGCGACAACGTGGTCATCCAAGACCATAAGACAAAGCGTTGGTCCACCCCTGGTGTCATTGTTGAGGTGGGGCCGTTCCGGGATTACCTCGTGAAAACACCAGCTGGGCGGTTGTTCCACCGCAATAGACGTTTTCTTCGTGTCATTGCCCCTCAGATTTTGCAGCCGCATCCTCCAGCGATCGCCCCAACGACATCGGTCACATTCCAGCTTCCTGCTCCGCCCCCTCTGGCAGCGCCCTCATCCACTCTCCGTCGTTACCGTCGCCTTGCCGCCAAGACCGCTTCTTAATTATATATTTATTTTTTCCGTTTGTTTGTTTTCTCTCTCTCGTTCGTTCCTCTGTGTGTCCATCGCCTCTTACTTCGGCTCTGTTGCCCACTCTTATCCTAATTCAGCTAATCGTCCCCTTATCTATGTGCTCCCCGCGTTTTGGGACCGGGGATTGTTTACTTAACGTGGGTGTTCCTCTCTCTAATTCAGAATTTTGTTTATTTTTTTATCCGTTTATGTACGGGGAAAAAGACATGCTATGACTCGGCAACGTCGCCCCCTCCCCTCCCTCAGTTCATAGGGCCAGTTGGTCCCGACACTTCAGACGAGCGAATACACCTCGCATAGCTCTTCAAATCTTGCCACTTTCGAACTTCATTCTAATGTTGTTTACAGGTAGACGTATAAACTCATAATATAACAGTGTATTCACATTGAATACAAGTATATTTAATCCTGTTTACATATAGAAATAAAAACTCATGGTATCACAGTGTATTCACATTGAATACAAGTATATTTGATCCTGTTTACATATAGAAGTTAAGATTCATGGTATCACAGTGTATTCACATTGAATACAAATATATTTGATTCTGTTTACATGTAGAAGTATAAACTCATAATATAACATTGTATTCACATTTAATACAAGTATATTTCATTCTGTTTACATGTAGAAGTATAAACTCATAATATAACAGTGTATTCACATTGAATACAATTATATTTGATGCTGTTTACATATAGAAGTAAAAACTCATGGTATAACAGTGTATTCACATTGAATACAAGTATATTTGATGCTGTTTACATATAGAAGTAAAAACTTATGGTATAACAGTTTATTCACATTGAATACAAGTATATTTGATTTAGTATACAAATAGAAGTAAAAACTCATGGTATAAAAGTGTATTCACATTGAATACAAGTATATTTGATTCTGTTTACATATAGAAGTAAAAACTCATGGTATAACAGTGTATTCACATTGAATACAAGTATATTTGATTTAGTAGACATATAGAAGTAAAAACTCATCGTATAACAGTGTATTCACATTGAATACAAGTATATTTTATACTGTTTTAATATAGAAGTAAAAACTCGTGGTATTACAGTGTATTCACATTGAATACAAGTATATTTGATGCTGTTTACATATAGAAGTCAAAAAACTCATGGTATAACAGTGTATTCACATTGAATACAAGTATATTTGATGCTGTTTACATATAGAAGTAAAAACTCATGGTATAACAGTGTATTCACATTGAATACAAGTATATTTGATGCTGTTTACATATAGAAGTAAAAACTTATGGTATAACAGTTTATTCACATTGAATACAAGTTTTTTTGATTTAGTATACATATAGAAGTAAAAACTCATAATATAACAGTGTATTCACATTGAATACAAGTATATTTGATTCTGTTTACATATAGAAGTAAAAACTCATGGTATAACAGTGTATTCACATTGAATAAAAGTATATTTGATGTTGTTTACAGGTAGACGTATAAACTGATAATATAACGGCGTATTCACATTGAATACAAATATATTTAATCCTGTTTACATATAGAAATAAAAACTCATGGTATCACAGTGTATTCACATTGAATACAAGTATATTTGATACTGTTTTAATATACAGTACCCGCAAAAAGTGTCCGAACGCGGGCCTTGTTTTGGACTTTTTTACATTGAGTCTTACGGCGGCGGGTACCTAGCGCGGACCGGGAAATCGGGCTCAAATATGTCAGCAAAGCAATTAAATTTTACAGTTTTGCTGACAAAATAACAAGCTATAGGGTACTAATTTTTTAATTTTTTTCTAATAGGATTTGTTGACCAGCATGCTGGTCAACAAATAAACGAACACTGCCCTAATTTCTATAACGTCTTATGGCACCATGCCCTATTTATAGATATTTATTTCGTATGTAAGGGAATCATTATGTACATAATACAATTATTCCGTTACATAAAGAACTCTTTCGTTAATATTCTATGTTAATGGCTATAGTAGTAATATCAATATTTAATTAAGGAGAATTTTTTTAAACAGGGAAGGTCATATCTTGTTACCCGACAAAACTAGTTTAATTTTTTTCCACCAGGGGCGATGTATTCGCCCAGTAGTTTTTGACAGCTAACTATCTGTGGTGACAGCAGTCGCTATTTTTTGTAGACAAATCCTTGTCGAGTTTTTGAAAAGTGTTTCTCCTTTTGTCAAACAGATTCAGGTATTCATTTTAAATAGTATATAGTAAACAAAAACACCTTTTCGTTTGTAAAACCAGCGCCCCTGGTGGAAAAAAATTAAACTAGTTTGGTCGGGTAACAAGATATGACCTTCCCTGTTCAAAAAAATTCTCCTTAATTAAATATTGATATTACACTATAGCCATTAACATAGAATATTAACGAAAGAGTTCTTTATGTAACGGAATAATTGTATTATGTACATAATGATTCCTTACATACGAAATAAATATCTATAAATAGGGCATGGTGCTACCAGCAGGCTTTAACAACAAAAATCCTATTAGAAAAAAATTAAAAAATTAGTACCCTATAGCTTGTTATTTTGTCAGCAAAACTGTATAAGTTAATTGCTTTGCTGACATATTGGCCCGATTTCCGGTCCGCTAGGTACCCGCCGTAAGACTCAATGTAAAAAAGTCCAAAACAAGGCCCGCGTTCGGACACTTTTTGCGGGTACTGTAGAAGTAAAAACTCGTGGTATTACAGTGTATTCACATTGAATACAAGTATATTTGATGCTGTTTACATATAGAAGTAAAAACTTAGGGTATAACAGTTTATTCACATTGAATACAAGTATATTTGAAGCAGTTTACATATAGAAGTAAAAACTCATGGTATATAAACATTGTATTCACATTGAATACAAGTATATTTGATGCTGTTTTTTTATAAAAGTAAGAAACTCATGGTATATTAGTGTATTCACATTGAATACAAGTATATTTGATGCTGTTTACATATAGAAGTAAAAACTCATGGTATAACAGTGTATTCACATTGAATACAAGTATATTTGATGCTGCTTACATATAGAAGTAAAAACTCATGGTATAACAGTGTATTCACATTGAATACAAGTATATTTGATGCTGTTTACATATAGAAGTAAAAACTCATTGTATAACAGTGTATTCACATTAAATACAAGTATATTTGATTTAGTATACATATAGAAGTAAAAACTCATGGTATAACAGTGTATTCACATTGAAAACAAGTATATTTGATGCTGTTTACATATATAAGTAAAAAAAAACTCATGGTATAACAGTGTATTCACATTGAATACAAGTATATTTGATGCTGTTTACATATTTAGAAGTAAAAACTCATGGTATAACAGTGTATTCACATTGAATACAAGTATATTTGATTTAGTATACATATAGAAGTAAAAACTCATGGTATAACAGTGTATTCACATTGAATACAAGTATATTTGATGCTGTTTACATATAGAAGTAAAATTCATGGTATAACAGTGTATTCACATTGAATACAAGTATATTTGATGCTTTTTACATATAGAAGGAAAAACTCATGGTATAACAGTGTATTCACATTGAATACAAGTATATTTGATGCTGTTTACATATATAAGTAAAAACTCATGGTATAACAGTGTATTCACATTGAATACAAGTATATTTGATGCTGTTTACATTTAGAAGTAAAAACTCATGGTATAACAGTGTATTCACATTGAATATGAGTATATTTGATTTAGTATACATATAGAAGTAAAAACTCATGGTATAACAGTGTATTCAAATTGAATACAAGTATATTTGATGCTGTTTACATATAGAAGTAAAAACTCATGATATAACAGTGTATTCACATTGAATACACGTATATTTGATGCAGTATACATATAGAAGTAAAAACTCATGGTATAACAGTGTATTCACATTGAATACAAGTATATTTTATGCAGTAGACATATAGAAGTAAAAACTCATGGTATAACAGTGTATTCACCTCGAATACAAGTATATTTGATGCTGTTTACATATAGAAGTAAAAACTCATGGTATCACAGTGTTTTCACATTGAATACAAGTATATTTGATTCAGTATACATATAGAAGTAAAAACTCATGGTATAACAGTGTATTCACATTGAAAACAAGTATATTTGATGCAGTATACATATAGAAGTAAAAACTCATGGTATAACAGTGTATTCACATTGAATTCAAGTATATTTGATGCAGTATACATATAGAAGTAAAAACTCATGGTATAACAGTTTATTCACCTTGAATACAAGTATATTTGATGCTGTTTACATATAGAAGTAAAAATTCATGGTATCACAGTGTTTTCACATTGAATACATGTATATTTGATGCAGTATACATATAGAAGTAAAAACTCGTGGTATAACAGTGTATTCACATTGAATCCAAGTATATTTGATGCAGTATACATTAGAAGTAAAAACTCATGGTAAAACAGTGTATTCACATTGAATACAAGTATATTTGATGCTGTTTACATATAGAAGTAAAAACTCATGGTATAACAGTGTATTCACATTGAATACAAGTATATTCCATGCAGTTTACGTATAGAAGTAAAAAAACTCATGGTATAACAGTGTATTCACATTGAATACAAGTATATTTGATGCTGTTTACATATAGAAGTAAAAACTCATGGTATAACAGTGTATTCACATTGAATACAAGTATATTTTATGCTGTTTACATATAGAAGTAAAAACTCATGGTATAACAGTGTATTCACATTGAATACAAGTATATTCCATGCAGTATACATATAGAAGTAAAAACTCATGGTATAACAGTGTATTCACATTGAATACAAGTATATTCCATGCAGTTTACATATAGAAGTAAAAACTCATGGTATAACAGTGTATTCACATTGAATACAAAGTATATTTGATGCTGTTTACATATAGAAGTAAAAACTCATGGTATAACAGTGTATTAACATTGAATACAAGTATATTCCATGCAGTTTACATATAGAAGTAAAAACTCATGGTATAGCAGTGTATTCACATTGAATACAAGTATATTCCATGCAGTTTACATATAGAAGTAAAAACTCATGGTATAACAGTGTATTCATATTGAATACAAGTATATTCCATGCAGTTTACATATAGAAGTAAAAACTCATGGTATAGCACAGTGTATTCACATTGAATACAAGTATATTTGATGCTGTTTACATATAGAAGTAAAAACTCATGGTATAACAGTGTATTCACATTGAATACAAGTATATTCCATGCAGTTTACATATAGAAGTAAAAACTCACGGTATAACAGTGTATTCACATTGAATACAAGTATATTCCATGCAGTTTACGTATAGAAGTAAAAACTCATGGTATAACAGTGTATTCAAATTGAATACAAGTATATTTGATGCTGTTTACATATAGAAGTAAAAACTCATGGTATAACAGTGTATTCACATTGAATACAAGTATATTTGATGCTGTTTACATATAGAAGTAAAAACTCATGGTATAACAGTGTATTTACATTGAATACAAGTATATTGGATGCTGTTTACATATAGAAGTAAAAACTCATGGTATAACAGTGTATTCACATTGAATACAAGTATATTCCATGCACTATACATATAGAAGTAAAAACTCATGGTATAACAGTGTATTCACATTGAATACAAGTATATTCCATGCAGTTTACATATAGAAGTAAAAACTCATGGTATAACAGTGTATTCACATTGAATACAAGTATATTCCATGCAGTTTACATATAGAAGTAAAAACTCATGGTATAACAGTGTATTCACATTGAATACAAGTATATTACATGCAGTTTACGTATAGAAGTAAAAACTCATGGTATAACAGTGTATTCACATTGAATACAAGTATATTTGATGCTGTTTTCATATAGAAGTAAAAACTCATGGTATAACAGTGTATTCACATTGAATACAAGTATATTCCATGCTGTTTACATATAGGAGTAAAAACTCATGGTATAACAGTGTATTCACATTGAATACAAGTATATTCCATGCAGTATACATATAGAAGTAAAACCTCATGGTATAACAGTGTATTCACATTGAATACAAGTATATTCCATGCAGTTTACGTATAGAAGTAAAAACTCATGGTATAACAGTGTATTCACATTGAATACAAGTATATTCCATGCAGTTTACATGTAGAAGTAAAAACTCATGGTTTAACAGTGTATTCACATTGAATACAAGTATATTCCATGCAGTTTACATATAAGAGTAAAAACTCATGGTATAACAGTGTATTCACATTGAATACAAGTATATTCCATTCAGTGTACATATAGAAGTAAAAACTCATGGTATAACAGTGTATTCCCATTGAATACAAGTATATTCCATGCAGTTTACATATAGAAGTAAAAACTCATGGTATAACAGTGTATTCACATTGAATACAAGTATATTCCATGCAGTATACATATAGAAGTAAAAACTCATGGTATAACAGTGTATTCACATTGAATACAAGTTTATTCCATGCAGTTTACATATAGAAGTAAAAACTCATGATATAACAGTGTATTCACATTGAATACAAGTATATTCCATGCAGTTTACGTATAGAAGTAAAAACTCATGGTATAACATTGTATTAACATTGAATACAAGTATATTTGATGCTGTTTACATATAGAAGTAAAAACTCATGGTATAACAGTGTATTTACATTGATTACAAGTATATTTCATGCAGTTTACATATAGAAGTAAAAACTCATGGTATAACAGTGTATTTACATTGAATACAAGTATATTCCATGCAGTTTACGTATAGAAGTAAAAACTCATGGTATAACAGTGTATTCACATTGAATACAAGTAGATTTGATGCTGTTTGCATATAGAAGTAAAAACTCATGGTATAACAGTGTATTCACATTGAATACAAGTATATTTGATGCTGTTTACATATAGAAGTAAAAACTCATGGTATAACAGTGTATTCACATTGAATACAAGTATATTCCATGCAGTATACATATAGAAGTAAAAAATCATGGTATAACAGTGTATTCACATTGAATACAAGTATATTCCATGCAGTTTACGTATAGATGTAAAAACTCATGGTATAACATTGTATTAACATTGAATACAAGTATATTTGATGCTGTTTACATATAGAAGTAAAAACTCATGGTATAACAGTGTATTCACATTGAATACAAGTATATTCCATGCAGTATACATATAGAAGTAAAAACTCATGGTATAACAGAGTATACACATTGAATACAAGTATATTCCATGCAGTTCACATATAGAAGTAAAAACTCATGGTATAACAGTGTATTCACATTGAATACAAGTATATTCCATGCAGTTTACATATAGAAGTAAAAACTCATGGTATAACAGTGTATTCACATTGAATACAAGTATATTCCATGCAGTTTACATATAGAAGTAAAAACTCATGGTATAACATTGTATTAACATTGAATACAAGTATATTTGATGCTGTTTACATATAGAAGTAAAAACTCATGGTATAACAGTGTATTCACATTGAATACAAGTAGATTTGATGCTGTTTGCATATAGAAGTAAAAACTCATTGTATAACAGTGTATTCACATTGAATACAAGTATATTTGATGCTGTTTACATATAGAAGTAAAAACTCATGGTATAACAGTGTATTCCCATTGAATACAAGTATATTCCATGCAGTTTACATATAGAAGTAAAAACTCATGGTATAACAGTGTATTCACATTGAATACAAGTATATTCCATGCACTATACATATAGAAGTAAAAACTCATGGTATAACAGTGTATTCACATTGAATACAAGTATATTTGATGCTGTTTACATATAGAAGTAAAAACTCATGGTATAACAGTGTATTCACATTGAATACAAGTATATGTGATGCTGTTTACATATAGAAGTAAAAACTCATGGTATAACAGTGTATTCACATTGAATACAAGTATATTCAATGCAGTTTACGTATAGAAGTAAAAACTCATGGTATAACAGTGTATTCACATTGAATACAAGTAGATTTGATGCTGTTTGCATATAGAAGTAAAAACTCATGGTATAACAGTGTATTCACATTGAATACAAGTATATTTGATGCTGTTTACATATAGAAGTAAAAACTCATGGTATAACAGTGTATTCACATTGAATACAAGTATATTCCATGCAGTATACATATAGAAAAAAAAAATCATGGTATAACAGTGTATTCACATTGAATACAAGTATATTCCATGCAGTTTACGTATAGAAGTAAAAACTCATGGTATAACATTGTATTAACATTGAATACAAGTATATTTGATGCTGTTTACATATAGAAGTAAAAACTCATGGTATAACAGTGTATCCACATTGAATACAAGTATATTTGATGCTGCTTACATATAGAAGTAAAAACTCATGGTATAACAGTGTATTCACATTGAATACAAGTATATTCCATGCAGTATACATATAGAAGTAAAAACTCATGGTATAACAGTGTATTCACATTGAATACAAGTTTATTCCATGCAGTTTACATATAGAAGTAAAAACTCATGGTATAACAGTGTATTCACATTGAATACAAGTATATTCCATGCAGTTTACATATAGAAGTAAAAGCTCATGGTATAACAGTGTATTCACATTGAATACAAGTATATTTCATGCAGTTTACGTATAGAAGTAAAAACTCATGGTATAACAGTGTATTCACATTGAATACAAGTATATTTGATGCTGTTTTTATATAGAAGTAAAAACTCATGGTATAACAGTGTATTCACATTGAATACAAGTATATTCCATGCAGTTTACATATAGAAGTAAAAACTCATGGTATAACAGTGTATTCACATTGAATACAAGTATATTCCATGCAGTTTACGTATAGAAGTAAAAACTCATGGTATAACATTGTATTAACATTGAATACAAGTATATTTGATGCTGTTTACATATAGAAGTAAAAACTCATGGTATAACAGTGTATTCACATTGAATACAAGTATATTTCATGCAGTTTACATATAGAAGTAAAAACTCATGGTATAACAGTGTATTTACATTGAATACAAGTATATTCCATGCAGTTTACGTATAGAAGTAAAAAACTCATGGTATAACAGTGTATTCACATTGAATACAAGTAGATTGATACTT
>NW_025533248.1:0-66852 GCF_020631705.1 Daphnia magna | reverse complement strand
CTGTTTATATATAGAAGTAAAAACTCATGGTATAACAGTGTATTCACATTGAATACAAGTATATTCCATGCAGTTTACATATAGAAGTAAAAACTCATGGTATAACAGTGTATTCACATTGAATACAAGTATATTTGATGCTGTTTACATATAGAAGTAAAAACTCATGGTATAACAGTGTATTCACATTGAATACAAGTATATTTGATGCTGTTTACATATAGAAGTAAAAACTCATGGTATAACAGTGTATTCACATTGAATACAAGTATATTTGATGCTGTTTACATATAGAAGTAAAAACTCATGGTATAACAGTGTATTCACATTGAATACAAGTATATTTGATGCTGTTTACATATAGAAGTAAAAACTCATGGTATAACAGTGTATTCACATTGAATACAAGTATATTCCATGCAGTTTACATATAAGAAGTAAAAACTCATGGTATAACAGTGTATTCACATTGAATACAAGTATATTCCATGCAGTTTACATATAGAAGTAAAAACTCATGGTATAACAGTGTATTCACATTGAATACAAGTATATTCCATGCAGTTTACATAAGAAGTAAAAACTCATGGTATAACAGTGTATTCACATTGAATACAAGTATATTCCATGCAGTTTACATATAGAAGTAAAAACTCATGGTATAACAGTGTATTCACATTGAATACAAGTATATTTGATGCTGTTTACATATAGAAGTAAAAACTCATGGTATAACAGTGTATTCAACATTGAATACAAAGTATATTTAATGCCATGCATTAACATATAGAAGTAAAAACCTATGTAGAACAATAACAGTGTATTCACATTGAATACAAGTATATTCCATGCAGTTTACATATAAGAAGTAAAAACTCATGGTATAACAGTGTATTCACATTGAATACAAGTATATCTGCATGCAGTTTACATATAGAAGTAAAAACTCATGGTATAACAGTGTATTCACATTGAATACAAGTATATTTGATGCTGTTTACATATAGAAGTAAAAACCCATGGTATAACAGTGTATTCACATTGAATACAAGTATATTTGATGCTGTTTACATATAGAAGTAAAAACTACATGGTATAACAGTGTATTCACATTGAATACAAGTATATTCCATGCAGTTTACATATAAGAAGTAAAAACTCATGGTATAACAGTGTATTCACATTGAATACAAGTATATTCGATGCAGTTTACATATAGAAGTAAAAACTCATGGTATAACAGTGTATTCACATTGAATACAAGTATATTCCATGCAGTTTACATATAGAAGTAAAAACTCATGGTATAACAGTGTATTCACATTGAATACAAGTATATTCGATGCAGTTTACATATAGAAGTAAAAACTCATGGTATAACAGTGTATTCACATTGAATACAAGTATATTTGATGCAGTTTAACATATAGAAGTAAAAACTCATGGTATAACAGTGTATTCACATTGAATACAAGTATATTTCATGCAGTTTACATATAGAAGTAAAAACTCATGGTATAACAGTGTATTCACATTGAATACAAGTATATTCCATGCAGTTTTTATAAAAAGTAAAAACTCATGGTATAACAGTGTATTCACATTGAATACAAGTATATTTGATGCTGTTTACATATAGAAGTAAAAACTCATGGTATAACAGTGTATTCACATTGAATACAAGTATATTCCATGCAGGTTTACATATAAGAAGTAAAAACTCATGGTATAACAGTGTATTCACATTGAATACAAGTATATTCCATGCAGTTTACATATAGAAGTAAAAACTCATGGTATAACAGTGTATTCACATTGAATACAAGTATATTTGATGCTGTTTACATATAGAAGTAAAAACTCATGGTATAACAGTGTATTCACATTGAATACAAGTATATTCGATGCAGTTTACATATAGAAGTAAAAACTCATGGTATAACAGTGTATTCACATTGAATACAAGTATATTCCATGCATGTATTACATATAGAAGTAAAAACTCATGGTATAACAGTGTATTCACATTGAATACAAGTATATATTGATGCTGTTTACATATAGAAGTTAAAACTCATGGTATAACAGTGTATTCACATTGAATACAAGTATATTTGATGCAGTTTACATATAGAAGTAAAAACTCATGGTATAACAGTGTATTCACATTGAATACAAGTATATTTGATGCAGTTTACATATAGAAGTAAAAACTCATGGATATAAACAGTGTATTCACATTGAATACAAGTATATTTGATGCAGTTTACATATAGAAGTTAAAACTCATGGTATAACAGTGTATTCACATTGAATACAAGTATATTCGATGCAGTTTACATATAGAAGTAAAAACTCATGGTATAACAGTGTATTCACATTGAATACAAGTATATTCGATGCAGTTTACATATAGAAGTAAAAACTCATGGTATAACAGTGTATTCACATTGAATACAAGTATATTTAATGCTGTTTACATATAGAAGTAAAAACTCATGGTATAACAGTGTATTCACATTGAATACAAGTATATTCGATGCAGTTTACATATAGAAGTAAAAACTCATGGTATAACAGTGTATTCACATTGAATACAAGTATATTTGATGCTGTTTACATATAGAAGTAAAAACTCATGGTATAACAGTGTATTCACATTGAATACAAGTATATTCCATGCAGTTTACATATAGAAGTAAAAACTCATGAGTATAACAGTGTATTCACATTGAATACAAGTATATATTCCATGCAGTTTACATATAGAAGTAAAAACTCATGGTATAACAGTGTATTCACATTGAAATACAAGTATATTTGATGCTGTTTACATATAGAAGTAAAAACTCATGGTATAACAGTGTATTCACATTGAATACAAGTATATTCCATGCAGTTTACATATAGAAGTAAAAACTCATGGTATAACAGTGTATTCACATTGAATACAAGTATATTCTGAGTACTGCTTACATATAGAAGTAAAAACTCATAGTATAACAGTGTATTCACATTGAATACAAGTATATTCCATGCAGTTTACATATAGAAGTAAAAACTCATGGTATAACAGTGTATTCACATTGAATACAAGTATATTTGATGCTGTTTACATATAGAAGTAAAAACTCATGGTATAACAGTGTATTCACATTGAATACAAGTATATTTGATGCAGTTTACATATAGAAGTAAAAACTCATGGTATAACAGTGTAATTCACATTGAATACAAGTATATTCGATGCAGTTTACATATAGAAGTAAAAACTCATGGTATAACAGTGTATTCACATTGAATACAAGTATATTTGATGCTGTTTACATATAGAAGTAAAAACTCATGGTATAACAGTGTATTCACATTGAATACAAGTATATTCCATGCAGTTTACATATAAGAAGTAAAAACTCATGGTATAAACAGTGTATTCACATTGAATACAAGTATATTCCATGCAGTTTACATATAGAAGTAAAAACTCATGGTATAACAGTGTATTCACATTGAATACAAGTATATTCGATGCAGTTTACATATAGAAGTAAAAACTCATGATATAACAGTGTATTCAACATTGAATACAAGTATATTCGATGCAGTTTACATATAGAAGTAAAAACTCATGGTATAACAGTGTATTCACATTGAATACAAGTATATTTGATGCAGTTTACATATAGAAGTAAAAAACTCATGGTATAACAGTGTATTCACATTGAATACAAGTATATTTGATGCAGTTTACATATAGAAGTAAAAACCCATGGTATAACAGTGTATTCACATTGAATACAAGTATATTCGATGCAGTTTACATATAGAAGTAAAAACTCATGGTATAACAGTGTATTCACATTGAATACAAGTATATTCCATGCAGTTTACATATAGAAGTAAAAACTCATGGTATAACAGTGTATTCACATTGAATACAAGTATATTCGATGCTGTTTACATATAGAAGTAAAAACTCATGGTATAACAGTGTATTCACATTGAATACAAGTATATTTGATGCAGTTTACATATAGAAGTAAAAACTCATGGTATAACAGTGTATTCACATTGAATACAAGTATATTCCATGCAGTTTACATATAGAAGTAAAAATCCATGGTATAACAGTGTATTTACATTGAATACAAGTATATTTGATGCAGTTTACATATAGAAGTAAAAACTCATGGTATAAACAGTGTATTCACATTGAATACAAGTATATTCCGATGCAGTTTACATATAGAAGTAAAAACTCATGGTATAACAGTGTATTCACATTGAATACAAGTATATTTGATGCAGTTTACATATAGAAGTAAAAACTCATGAGTATAACAGTGTATTCACATTGAATACAAGTATATTTCCATGCTGTTTACATATAGAAGTAAAAATCATCATGGTATAACAGTGTATTCACATTGAATACAAGTATATTCGATGCAGTTTACATATAAGAAGTAAAAACTCATGGTATAACAGTGTATTCACATTGAATACAAGTATATTCCATGCAGTTTACATATAGAAGTAAAAACTCATGGTATAACAGTGTATTCACATTGAATACAAGTATATTTGATGCTGTTTACATATAGAAGTAAAAACTCATGGTATAACAGTGTATTCACATTGAATACAAGTAATATTTCGATGCTGTTTACATATAGAAGTAAAAACTCATGGTATAACAGTGTATTCACATTGAATACAAGTATATTTGATGCAGTTTACATATAGAAGTAAAAACTCATGGTATAACAGTGTATTCACTGATTGAATACAAGTATATTCCATGCAGTTTACATATAGAAGTAAAAACTCATGGTATAACAGTGTATTCACATTGAATACAAGTATATTCGATGCAGTTTACATATAGAAGTAAAAACTCATGGTATAACAGTGTATTCACATTGAATACAAGTATATTCCATGATGCAGTTTACATATAGAAGTAAAAACTCATGGTATAACAGTGTATTCACATTGAAAATACAAGTATATTTGATGCAGTTTACATATAGAAGTAAAAACTCATGGTATAACAGTGTATTCACATTGAATACAAGTATATTTGATGCTGTTTACATATAGAAGTAAAAACTCATGGTATAACAGTGTATTCACATTGAATACAAGTATATATCGATGCAGTTTACATATAGAAAGTAAAAAATCATGGTATAACAGTGTATTCACATTGAATACAAGTATATTTGATGCAGTTTACATATAGAAGTAAAAACCTCATGGTATAACAGTGTATTCACATTGAATACAAGTATATTCCATGCAGTTTAACATATAGAAGTAAAAACTCATGGTATAACAGTGTATTCACATTGAATACAAGTATATTCCATGCAGTTTACATATAGAAGTAAAAACTCATAGTATAACAGTGTATCCACATTGAATACAAGTATATTTGATGCAGTTTACACATAGAAGTAAAAACTCATGGTATAACAGTGTATTCACATTGAATACAAGTATATTTGATGCAGTTTACATATAGAAGTAAAAACTCATGGTATAACAGTGTATTCACATTGAATACAAGTATATTCGATGCAGTTTACATATAGAAGTAAAAACTCATGGTATAACAGTGTATTCACATTGAATACAAGTATATTTGATGCTGTTTACATATAGAAGTAAAAACTCATGGTATAACAGTGTATTCACATTGAATACAAGTATAATTGCATGCAGTTTACATATAGAAGAAAAAACTCATGGTATAACAGTGTATTCACATTGAATACAAGTATATTCGATGCTAGTTTACATATAGAAGTAAAAACTCATGGTATAACAGTGTATTCACATTGAATACAAGTATATTTGATGCTGTTTACATATAGAAGTAAAAACTCATGGTATAACAGTGTATTCACATTGAATACAAGTATATTCGATGCAGTTTACATATAGAAGTAAAAACTCATGGTATAACAGTGTATTCACATTGAATACAAGTATATTCCATGCAGTTTACATATAAGAAGTAAAAACTCATGGTATAACAGTGTATTCACATTGAATACAAGTATATTTGATGCTGTTTACATATAGAAGTAAAAAATCATGGTATAACAGTGTATTCACATTGAATACAAGTATACCTGATGCAGTTTACATATAGAAGTAAAAACTCATGGTATAACAGTGTATTCACATTGAATACAAGTATATTTGATGCTGTTTACATATAGAAGTAAAAACTCATAGTATAACAGTGTATTCACATTGAATACAAGTATATTCCATGCAGTTTACATATAGAAGTAAAAACTCATGGTATAACAGTGTATTCACATTGAATACAAGTATATTCCGATGCAGTTTACATATAGAAGTAAAAACTCATGGTATAACAGTGTATTCACATTGAATACAAGTATATTTGATGCTGTTTACATATAGAAGTAAAAACTCATGAGTATAACAGTGTATTCACATTGAATACAAGTATATTCCATGCAGTTTACAATATAGAAGTAAAAACTCATAGTATAACAGTGTATTCACATTGAATACAAGTATATTTGCCATGCTGTTTACATATAGAAGTAAAAACTCATGGTATAACAGTGTATTCACATTGAATACAAGTATATTTGATGCTGTTTACATATAGAAAGTAAAAACTCATGGTATAACAGTGTATTCACATTGAATACAAGTATATTCCATGCAGTTTACATATAGAAGTAAAAACTCATGGTATAACAGTGTATTCACATTGAATACAAGTATATTTGATGCTGTTTACATATAGAAGTAAAAACTCATGGTATAACAGTGTATTCACATTGAATACAAGTATATTCCATGCAGTTTACATATAGAAGTAAAAACTCATGGTATAACAGTGTATTCACATTGAATACAAGTATATTCGATGCTGTTTACATATAGAAGTAAAAACTCATGGTATAACAGTGTATTCACATTGAATACAAGTATATTTGATGCAGTTTACATATAGAAAATAAAACTCATGGTAATAACAGTGTATTCACATTGAATACAAGTATATTCCATGCAGTTTACATATAGAAGTAAAAACTCATGGTATAACAGTGTATTCACATTGAATACAAGTATATTCGATGCTGTTTACATATAGAAGTAAAAACTCATGGTATAACAGTGTATTCACATTGAATACAAGTATATTCCATGCAAGTTATATATAGAAGTAAAAACTCATGGTATAACAGTGTATTCAACATTGAATACAAGTATATTCGATGCAGTTTACATATAGAAGTAAAAACTCATGGTATAACAGTGTATTCACATTGAATACAAGTATATTCGATGCAGTTTACATATAGAAGTAAAAACTCATGGTATAACAGTGTATTCACATTGAATACAAGTATATTCGATGCAGTTTACATATAGAAGTAAAAACTCATGGTATAACAGTGTATTCACATTGAATACAAGTATATTTGATGCTGTTTACATATAGAAGTAAAAACTCATGGTATAACAGTGTATTCACATTGAATACAAGTATATTTGATGCTGTTTACATATAGAAGTAAAAACCCATGGTATAACAGTGTATTCACATTGAATACAAGTATATTCCATGCAGTTTACATATAGAAGTAAAAACTCATGGTATAACAGTGTATTCACATTGAATACAAGTATATTCGATGCAGTTTACATATAGAAGTAAAAACTCATGGTATAACAGTGTATTCACATTGAATACAAGTATATTTGATGCAGTTTACATATAGAAGTAAAAACTCATGGTATAACAGTGTATTCACATTGAATACAAGTATATTCGATGCTGTTTACATATAGAAGTAAAAACTCATGGTATAACAGTGTATTCACATTGAATACAAGTATATTCCATGCAGTTTACATATAGAAGTAAAAACTCATGGTATAACAGTGTATTCACATTGAATACAAGTATATTCCATGCAGTTTACATATAGAAGTAAAAACTCATGGTATAACAGTGTATTCACATTGAATACAAGTATATTTGATGCAGTTTACATATAGAAGTAAAAACTCATGGTAATAACAGTGTATTCACATTGAATACAAGTATATTCGATGCAGTTTACATATAGAAGTAAAAACTCATGGTATAAACAGTGTATTCACATTGAATACAAGTATATTCCGATGCAGTTTACATATAGAAGTAAAAACTCATAGTATAAAAGTGTATTCACATTGAATACAAGTATATTTGATGCAGTTTACATATAGAAGTAAAAACCTCATGGTATAACAGTGTATTCACATTGAATACAAGTATATTTGATGCTGTTTACATATAGAAGTAAAAACTCATGGTATAACAGTGTATTCACATTGAATACAAGTATATTTGATGCTGTTTACATATAGAAGTAAAAACTCATGGTATAACAGTGTATTCACATTGAATACAAGTATATTCCATGCAGTTTACATATAGAAGTAAAAACATCATGGGTATAACAGTGTATTCACATTGAATACAAGTATATTCGATGCAGTTTACATATAGAAGTAAAAACTCATGGTATAACAGTGTATTCACATTGAATACAAGTATATTTGATGCAGTTTACATATAGAAGTAAAAACTCATGGTATAACAGTGTATTCACATTGAATACAAGTATATATTCCATGCAGTTTACATATAGAAGTAAAAACCCATGGTATAACAGTGTATTCACATTGAATACAAGTATATTTGATGCAGTTTACATATAGAAGTAAAAACTCATGGTATAACAGTGTATTCAACATTGAATACAAGTATATTCGATGCAGTTTACATATAGAAGTAAAAACTCATGGTATAACAGTGTATTCACATTGAATACAAGTATATTCCATGCAGTTTACATATAGAAGTAAAAACTCATGGTATAACAGTGTATTCACATTGAATACAAGTATATTTGATGCAGTTTACATATAGAAGTAAAAACTCATGGTATAACAGTGTATTCACATTGAATACAAGTATATTTGATGCCAGTTTACATATAGAAGTAAAAACTCAATGGTATAACAGTGTATTCACATTGAATACAAGTATATTTGATGCTGTTTACATATAGAAGTAAAAACTACATGGTATAACAGTGTATTCACATTGAATACAAGTATATTCGATGCAGTTTACATATAGAAGTAAAAACTCATGGTATAACAGTGTATTCACATTGAATACAAGTATATTCCTGATGCAGTTTACATATAGAAGTAAAAACTCATGGTATAACAGTGTATTCACATTGAATACAAGTATATTCGATGCTGTTTACATATAGAAGTAAAAACTCATGGTATAACAGTGTATTCACATTGAATACAAGTATATTTCATGCAGTTTTACATATAGAAGTAAAAACTCATGGTATAACAGTGTATTCACATTGAATACAAGTATATTTGATGCAGTTTACATATAGAAGTAAAAACTCATGGTATAACAGTGTATTCACATTGAATACAAGTATATTTCCATGCAGTTTACATATAGAAGTAAAAACTCATGGTATAAACAGTATATTCACATTGAATACAAGTATATTTCCATGCAGTTTACATATAGAAGTAAAAACTCATGGTATAACAGTGTATTCACATTGAATACAAGTATATTTGATGCAGTTTACATATAGAAGTAAAAACTCATGGTATAACAGTGTATTCACATTGAATACAAGTATATTTGATGCTGTTTACATATAGAAGTAAAAACTCATGGTATAACAGTGTATTCACATTGAATACAAGTATATTCCATGCAGTTTACATATAGAAGTAAAAACTCATGGTATAACAGTGTATTCACATTGAATACAAGTATATTCGATGCTGTATACATATAGAAGTAAAAACTCATAGGTATAAACAGTGTATTCACATTGAATACAAGTATATTCGATGCAGTTTACATATAGAAGTAAAAACTCATGGTATAACAGTGTATCTCACATTGAATACAAGTATATTTCATGCAGTTTACATATAGAAGTAAAAACTCATGGTATAACAGTGTATTCACATTGAATACAAGTATATTTGATGCTGTTTACATATAGAAGTAAAAACTCATGGTATAACAGTGTATTCACATTGAATACAAGTATATTCCATGCAGTTTACATATAGAAGTAAAAACTCATGGTATAACAGTGTATTCACATTGAATACAAGTATATTCGATGCAGTTTACATATAGAAGTAAAAACTCATGGTATAACAGTACATTCACATTGAATACAAGTATATTTGCATGCTGTTTACATATAGAAGTAAAAACCATGGTAAATAACAGTGTATTCACATTGAATACAAGTATATTCGATGCAGTTTTTTACATATAGAAGTAAAAACTCATGGTATAACAGTGTATTCAACATTGAATACAAGTATATTCCAGAGCAGTTTACATATAGAAGTAAAAACTCATGGTATAACAGTGTATTCACATTGAATACAAGTATATTCGATGCAGTTTACATATAGAAGTAAAAACTCATGGTATAACAGTGTATTCACATTGAATACAAGTATATTTGATGCCAGTTTACATATAGAAGTAAAAACATCATGGTATAACAGTGTATTCACATTGAATACAAGTATATTTGATGCTGTTTACATAATAGAAGTAAAAACTCATGGTATAACAGTGTATTCACATTGAATACAAGTATATATTGATGCTGTTTACATATAGAAGTAAAAACTCATGGTATAACAGTGTATTCACATTGAATACAAGTATATTCGATGCAGTTTACATATAGAAGTAAAAACTCATAGGTATAACAGTGTATTCACATTGAATACAAGTATATTCGATGCAGTTTACATATAGAAGTAAAAACTCATGGTATAACAGTGTATTCACATTGAATACAAGTATATTGCATGCAGTTTACATATAGAAGTAAAAACTCATGGTATAACAGTGTATTCACATTGAATACAAGTATATTTGATGCTGTTTACATATAGAAGTAAAAACTCATGGTATAACAGTGTATTCACATTGAATACAAGTATATTCCATGCAGTTTACATATAGAAGTAAAAACTCATGGTATAACAGTGTATTCACATTGAATACAAGTATATTTGATGCTGTTTACATATAGAAAGTAAAAACTACATGGTATAACAGTGTATTCACATTGAATACAAGTATATTTGATGCCAGTTTACATATAGAAGTAAAAACTCATGGTATAACAGTGTAATTCACATTGAATACAAGTATATTCCATCTTTATTTTATATAGAAGTAAAAACTCATGGTATAACAGTGTATTCACATTGAATACAAGTATATTCCATGCAGTTTACATATAGAAGTAAAAACTCATGGTATAACAGTGTATTCACATTGAATACAAGTATATTTGATGCTGTTTACATATAGAAGTAAAAACTCATGGTATAACAGTGTATTCACATTGAATACAAGTATATTTGATGCAGTTTACATATAAGAAGTAAAAACTCATGGTATAACAGTGTATTCACATTGAATACAAGTATATTTGATGCTATTTACATATAGAAGTAAAAACTCATGGTATAACAGTGTATTCACATTGAATACAAGTATATTCCATGCAGTTTACATATAGAAGTAAAAACTCATGGTATAACAGTGTATTCACATTGAATACAAGTATATTCCATGCAGTTTACATATAAGAAGTAAAAACTCATGGTATAACAGTGTATTCACATTGAATACAAGTATATTTGATGCTGCTTACAATATAGAGAAGTAAAAACTCATGGTATAACAGTGTATTCACATTGAATACAAGTATATTTCGATGCTGTTTACATATAGAAGTAAAAACTCATGGTATAACAGTGTATTCACATTGAATACAAGTATATTCCATGCAGTTTACATAAATAGAAGCAAAAACTCATGGTATAACAGTGTATTCACATTGAATACAAGAATCCATGCAGCCATATACATAGTAAAGAAAAACTCATGGTATAACAGTGTATTCACATTGAATACAAGTATATTTGATGCAGTTTACATATAGAAGTAAAAACTCATGGTATAAAAAGTGTATTCACATTGAATACAAGTATATTTGATGCAGTTTACATATAGAAGTAAAAACTCATGGTATAACAGTGTATTCACATTGAATACAAGTATATTTGATGCTGTTTACATATAGAAGTAAAAACTCATGGTATAACAGTGTATTCACATTGAATACAAGTATATTCCATGCAGTTTACATATAGAAGTAAAAACTCATGGTATAACAGTGTATTCACATTGAATACAAGTATATTCGATGCAAGTTACATATAGAAGTAAAAACTCATGGTATAACAGTGTATTCACATTGAATACAAGTATATTTGATGCTGTTTACATATAAGAAGTAAAAACTCATGGTATAACAGTGTATTCACATTGAATACAAGTATATTCCATGCAGTTTACATATAGAAGTAAAAACTCATGGTATAACAGTGTATTCACATTGAATACAAGTATATTTGATGCTGTTTACATATAGGAAGTAAAAACTCATGGTATAACAGTGTATTCACATTGAATACAAGTATATTCCATGCAGTTTACATATAGAAGTAAAAACTCATAGTATAACAGTGTATTCACATTGAATACAAGTATATTCCATGCACGTTTACATATAGAAGTAAAAACTCATGGTATAACAGTGTATTCACATTGAATACAAGTATATTTGATGCTGTTTACATATAGAAGTAAAAACTCATGGTATAACAGTGTATTCACATTGAATACAAGTATAATTTCTGATGCAGTTTACATATAGAAGTAAAAACTCATGGTATAACAGTGTATTCACATTGAATACAAGTATATTTGATGCTGTTTACATATAGAAGTAAAAACTCATGGTATAACAGTGTATTCACATTGAATACAAGTATATTCGATGCTGTTTACATATAGAAGTAAAAACTCATGGTATAACAGTGTATTCACATTGAATACAAGTATATTTGATGCTGTTTACATATAGAAGTAAAAACTCATGGTATAACAGTGTATTCACATTGAATACAAGTATATTCCATGCAGTTTACATATAGAAGTAAAAACTCATGGTATAACAGTGTATTCACATTGAATACAAGTATATTTGATGCAGTTTACATATAGAAGTAAAAACTCATGGTATAACAGTGTATTCACATTGAATACAAGTATATTTGATGCTGTTTACATATAGAAGTAAAAACTCATGGTATAACAGTGTATTCACATTGAATACAAGTATATTTGATGCAGTTTACATATAGAAGTAAAAACTCATGGTATAACAGTGTATTCACATTGAATACAAGTATATTTGATGCAGTTTACATATAGAAGTAAAAACTCATGGTATAACAGTGTATTCACATTGAATACAAGTATATTTGATGCAGTTTACATATAGAAGTAAAAACTCATAGTATAACAGTGTATTCACATTGAATACAAGATATATTCGATGCAGTTTACATATAGAAGTAAAAACTCATGGTATAACAGTGTATTCACATTGAATACAAGTATATTTGATGCTGTTTACATATAGAAGTAAAAACTCATGGTATAACAGTGTATTCACATTGAATACAAGTATATTCCATGCAGTTTACATATAGAAGTAAAAACTCATGGTATAACAGTGTATTCACATTGAATACAAGTATATTTCGATGCTGTTTACATATAGAAGTAAAAACTCATGGTATAACAGTGTATTCACATTGAATACAAGTATATTCGATGCTGTTTACATATAGAAGTAAAAACTCATAGTATAACAGTGTATTCACATTGAATACAAGTATATTCCATGCAGTTTACATATAGAAATAAAAACTCATGGTATAACAGTGTATTCACATTGAATACAAGTATATTTGATGCTGTTTACATATAGAAGTAAAAACTCATGGGATATACACAGTGTATTCACATTGAATACAAGTATATTTGATGCTGTTTACATATAGAAGTAAAAACTCATGGTATAACAGTGTATTCACATTGAATACAAGTATATTTGATGCTGTTTACATATAGAAGTAAAAACTCATGGTATAACAGTGTATTCACATTGAATACAAGTATATTCGATGCAGTTTACATATAGAAGTAAAAACATACATGTATAACAGTGTATTCACATTGAATACAAGTATATTCGATGCAGTTTACATATAGAAGTAAAAACTCAATGGTATAACAGTGTATTCACATTGAATACAAGTATATTTGATGCTGTTTACATATAGAAGTAAAAACTCATGGTATAACAGTGTATTCACATTGAATACAAGTATATTTGATGCAGTTTACATATAGAAGTAAAAACTCATGGTATAACAGTGTATTCACATTGAATACAAGTATATTTGCATGCTGTTTACATATAGAAGTAAAAACTCATGGTATAACAGTGTATTCACATTGAATACAAGCATATTCCATGCAGTTTACATATAAGAAGTAAAAACTCATGGTATAACAGTGTATTCACATTGAATACAAGTATATTTGATGCTGTTTACATATAGAAGTAAAAACTCATGGTAAATAACAGTGTATTCACATTGAATACAAGTATAATTGATGCAGTTTACATATAGAAGTAAAAACTCATGGTATAACAGTGTATTCACATTGAATACAAGTATATTTGATGCTGTTTACATATAGAAGTAAAAACTCATGGTATAACAGTGTATTCACATTGAATACAAGTATATTCCATGCAGCTTATATATAGAAGTAAAAACTCATGGTATAACAGTGTATTCACATTGAATACAAGTATATTCCATGCAGTTTACATATAGAAGTAAAAACTCATGGTATAACAGTGTATTCACATTGAATACAAGTATATTTGATGCTGCTTACATATAGAAAGTAAAAACTCATGGTATAAACAGTGTATTCACATTGAATACAAGTATATTTGATGCAGTTTACATATAGAAGTAAAAACTCATGGTATAACAGTGTATTCACATTGAATACAAGTATATTTGATGCTGTTTACATATAGAAGTAAAAAACTCATGGTATAACAGTGTATTCACATTGAATACAAGTATATTCCATGCAGCTTATATATAGAAGTAAAAACTCATGGTATAACAGTGTATTCACATTGAATACAAGTATATTTGATGCAGTTTACATATAGAAGTAAAAACTCATGGTATAACAGTGTATTCACATTGAATACAAGTATATTTGATGCAGTTTACATATAGAAGTAAAAACTCATGGTATAACAGTGTATTCACATTGAATACAAGTATATTTGATGCTGTTTACATATAGAAGTAAAAACTCATGGTATAACAGTGTATTCACATTGAATACAAGTATATTCGATGCAGTTTACATATAGAAGTAAAAACTCATGGTATAACAGTGTATTCACATTGAATACAAGTATATTTGATGCTGTTTACATATAGAAGTAAAAACTCATGGTATAAACAGTGTATTCACATTGAATACAAGTATATTCCATGCAGTTTACATATATAGAAGTAAAAACTCATGGTATAACAGTGTATTCACATTGAATACAAGTATATTTGATGCTGTTTACATATAGAAGTAAAAACTCATGGTATAACAGTGTATTCACATTGAATACAAGTATATTCCATGCAGTTTACATATAGAAGTAAAAACTCATGGTATAACAGTGTATTCACATTGAATACAAGTATATTCGATGCAGTTTACATATAGAAGTAAAAACTCATGGTATAACAGTGTGATTCACATTGAATACAAGTATATTTGATGCAGTTTACATATAGAAGTAAAAACTCATGGTATAACAGTGTATTCACATTGAATACAAGTATATTCCATGCAGTTTACATATAGAAGTAAAAACTCATGGTATAACAGTGTATTCACATTGAATACAAGTATATTTGATGCAATTTTTTTACACATATAGAAGTAAAAACTCATGGTATAACAGTGTATTCACATTGAATACAAGTATATTCCATGCAGTTTACATATAGAAGTAAAAACTCATGGTATAACAGTGTATTCACATTGAATACAAGTATATTCGATGCTGTTTACATATAGAATAAAAACTCATAGTATAACAGTGTATTCACATTGAATCACAAGTATATTCCATGCAGTTTACATATAGAAGTAAAAACTCATAGTATAACAGTGTATTCACATTGAATACAAGTATATTCGATGCAGTTTACATATAGAAGTAAAAACTCATGGTATAACAGTGTATTCACATTGAATACAAGTATATTTCATGCTGTTTACATATAGAAGTAAAAACTCATGGTATAACAGTGTATTCACATTGAATACAAGTATATTCCATGCAGTTTACATATAGAAGTAAAAACTCATGGTATAACAGTGTATTCACATTGAATACAAGTATATTCCATGCAGTTTACATATAGAAGTAAAAACTCATGGTATAACAGTGTATTCACATTGAATACAAGTATATTCCATGCAGTTTACATATAGAAGTAAAAACTCATGGTATAACAGTGTATTCACATTGAATACAAGTATATTTGATGCTGTTTACATATAAGAAGTAAAAACTCATGGTATAACAGTGTATTCACATTGAATACAAGTATATTCCATGCAGTTTACATATAGAAGTAAAAACTCATGGTATAACAGTGTATTCACATTGAATACAAGTATATTTGATGCAGTTTACATATAGAAGTAAAAACTCATGGTATAACAGTGTATTCACATTGAATACAAGTATATTTGATGCAGTTTACATATAGAAGTAAAAACTCATGGTATAACAGTGTATTCACATTGAATACAAGTATATTCCATGCAGTTTACATATAGAAGTAAAAACTCATGGTATAACAGTGTATTCACATTGAATACAAGTATATTTGATGCAGTTTACATATAGAAGTAAAAACTCATGGTATAACAGTGTATTCACATTGAATACAAGTATATTTGATGCTGTTTACATATAGAAGTAAAAACTCATGGTATAACAGTGTATTCACATTGAATACAAGTATATTCTGATGCAGTTTACATATAGAAGTAAAAACTCATGGTATAACAGTGTATTCACATTGAATACAAGTATATTTGATGCAGTTTACATATAGAAGTAAAAACTCATGGTATAACAGTGTATTCACATTGAATACAAGTATATTCCATGCAGTTTACATATAGAAGTAAAAACTCATGGTATAACAGTGTATTCACATTGAATACAAGTATATTTGATGCAGTTTACATATAGAAGTAAAAACTCATGGTATAACAGTGTATTCACATTGAATACAAGTATATTCCATGCAGTTTACATATAGAAGTAAAAACTCATGGTATAACAGTGTATTCACATTGAATACAAGTATATTTGATGCTGTTTACATATAGAAGTAAAAACTCATGGTATAACAGTGTATTCACATTGAATACAAGTATATTCGATGCAGTTTACATATAGAAGTAAAAACTCATGGTATAACAGTGTATTCACATTGAATACAAGTATATTTGATGCTGTTTACATATAGAAGTAAAAACTCATGGTATAACAGTGTATTCACATTGAATACAAGTATATTCCATGCAGTTTACATATAGAAGTAAAAACTCATGGTATAACAGTGTATTCACATTGAATACAAGTATATTCGATGCAGTTTACATATAGAAGTAAAAACTCATGGTATAACAGTGTATTCACAATTGAATACAAGTATATTTGATGCAGTTTACATATAGAAGTAAAAACTCATGGTATAACAGTGTATTCACATTGAATACAAGTATATTTCATGCAGTTTACATATAGAAGTAAAAACTCATGGTATAACAGTGTATTCACATTGAATACAAGTATATTCGATGCAGTTTATATATAGAAGTAAAAACTCATGGTATAACAGTGTATTCACATTGAATACAAGTATATTTGATGCTGTTTACATATAGAAGTAAAAACTCATGGTATAACAGTGTATTCACATTGAATACAAGTATATTCCATGCAGTTTACATATAGAAGTAAAAAACTCATGGTATAACAGTGTATTCACATTGAATACAAGTATATTCGATGCAGTTTACATATAGAAGTAAAAACTCATGGTATAACAGTGTATTCACATTGAATACAAGTATATTTGATGCAGTTTACATATAGAAGTAAAAACTCATGGTATAACAGTGTATTCACATTGAATACAAGTATATTTGATGCAGTTTACATATAGAAGTAAAAACTCATGGTATAACAGTGTATTCACATTGAATACAAGTAATATTTGATGCAGTTTACATATAGAAGTAAAAACTCATGGTATAACAGTGTATTCACATTGAATACAAGTATATTTGATGCAGTTTACATATAGAAGTAAAAACTCATGGTATAACAGTGTATTCACATTGAATACAAGTATATTTGATGCAGTTTACATATAGAAGTAAAAACTCATGGTATAACAGTGTATTCACATTGAATACAAGTATATTTGATGCTAGTTTACATATAGAAGTAAAAACTCATGAGTATAACAGTGTATTCACATTGAATACAAGTATATTTGATGCAGTTTACATATAGAAGTAAAAACTCATGGTATAACAGTGTATTCACATTGAATACAAGTATATTTGATGCTGTTTACATATAGAAGTAAAAACTCATGGTATAACAGTGTATTCACATTGAATACAAGTATATTTGATGCAGTTTACATATAGAAGTAAAAACTCATGGTATAACAGTGTATTCACATTGAATACAAGTATATTCCATGCAGTTTACATATAGAAGTAAAAACTCATGGTATAACAGTGTATTCACATTGAATACAAGTATATTTGATGCAGTTTACATATAGAAGTAAAAACTCATGGTATAACAGTGTATTCACATTGAATACAAGTATATTTGATGCAGTTTACATATAGAAGTAAAAACTCATGGTATAACAGTGTATTCACATTGAATACAAGTATATTTGATGCAGTTTACATATAGAAGTAAAAACTCATGGTATAACAGTGTATTCACATTGAATACAAGTATATTCCATGCAGTTTACATATAGAAGTAAAAACTCATGGTATAACAGTGTATTCACATTGAATACAAGTATATTTGATGCTGTTTACATATAGAAGTAAAAACTCATGGTATAACAGTGTATTCACATTGAATACAAGTATATTCCATGCAGTTTACATATAGAAGTAAAAACTCATGGTATAACAGTGTATTCACATTGAATACAAGTATATTCGATGCAGTTTACATATAGAAGTAAAAACTCATGGTATAACAGTGTATTCACATTGAATACAAGTATATTTGATGCAGTTTACATATAGAAGTAAAAACTCATGGTATAACAGTGTATTCACATTGAATACAAGTATATTTGATGCTGTTTACATATAGAAGTAAAAACTCATGGTATAACAGTGTATTCACATTGAATACAAGTATATTCCATGCAGTTTACATATAGAAGTAAAAACTCATGGTATAACAGTGTATTCACATTGAATACAAGTATATTTGATGCTGTTTACATATAGAAGTAAAAACTCATGGTATAACAGTGTATTCACATTGAATACAAGTATATTCCATGCAGTTTACATATAGAAGTAAAAACTCATGGTATAAACAGTGTATTCACATTGAATACAAGTATATTCGATGCAGTTTACATATAGAAGTAAAAACTCATGGTATAACAGTGTATTCACATTGAATACAAGTATATTTGATGCTGTTTACATATAGAAGTAAAAACCCTTGGTATAACAGTGTATTCACATTGAATACAAGTATATTCCATGCAGTTTACATATAGAAGTAAAAACTCATGGTATAACAGTGTATTCACATTGAATACAAGTATATTCCATGCAGTTTACATATAGAAGTAAAAACTCATGGTATAACAGTGTATTCACATTGAATACAAGTATATTCGATGCTAGTTAATATAGAAGTAAAAACTCATGGTATAACAGTGTATTCACATTGAATACAAGTATATTTGATGCTGTTTACATATAGAAGTAAAAACTCATGGTATAACAGTGTATTCACATTGAATACAAGTATATTCGATGCAGTTTACATATAGAAGTAAAAACTCATGGTATAACAGTGTATTCACATTGAATACAAGTATATTTGATGCTAGTTTTACATATAGAAGTAAAAACCCATGGTATAACAGTGTATTCACATTGAATACAAGTATATTTGATGCAGTTTACACATAAGAAGTAAAAACTCATGGTATAACAGTGTATTCACATTGAATACAAGTATATTTGATGCTGTTTACATATAGAAGTAAAAACTCATGGTATAACAGTGTATTCACATTGAATACAAGTATATTTGATGCAGTTTACATATATAGAAGTAAAAACTCATGGTATAACAGTGTATTCACATTGAATACAAGTATATTCCATGCAGTTTACATATAGAAGTAAAAACTCATGGTATAACAGTGTATTCACATTGAATACAAGTATATTTCGATGCTGTTTACATATAGAAGTAAAAACTCATGGTATAACAGTGTATTCACATTGAATACAAGTATATTTGATGCAGTTTACATATAGAAGTAAAAACTCATGGTATAACAGTGTATTCACATTGAATACAAGTATATTTGATGCAGTTTGTTTACATATAGAAGTAAAAACTCATGGTATAACAGTGTATTATTCACATTGAATACAAGTATATTCCATGCAGTTTACATATAGAAGTAAAAACTCATGGTATAACAGTGTATTCACATTGAATACAAGTATATTTGATGCTGTTTACATATAGAAGTAAAAACTCATGGTATAACAGTGTATTCACATTGAATACAAGTATATTCGATGCAGTTTACATATAGAAGTAAAAACTCATGGTATAACAGTGTATTCACATTGAATACAAGTATATTCGATGCAGTTTACATATAAGAAGTAAAAACTCATGGTATAACAGTGTATTCACATTGAATACAAGTATATTTGATGCAGTTTACATATAGAAGTAAAAACTCATGGTATAACAGTGTATTCACATTGAATACAAGTATATTCGATGCTGTTTACATATAGAAGTAAAAACTCATGGTATAACAGGATTGACATTACATGAATACAAGTATATTCCATGCAGTTTACATATAGAAGTAAAAACTCATGGTATAACAGTGTATTCACATTGAATACAAGTATATTTGATGCTAGTTTACATATAGAAGTAAAAACTCACTCATGGTATAACAGTGTATTCACATTGAATACAAGTATATTCCATGCAGTTTACATATAGAAGTAAAAACCCATGGTATAACAGTGTATTCACATTGAATACAAGTATATTTGATGCAGTTTACATATAGAAGTAAAAACTCATGGTATAACAGTGTATTCACATTGAATACAAGTATATTTGATGCTGTTTACATATAGAAGTAAAAACTCATGGTATAACAGTGTATTCACATTGAATACAAGTATATTCGATGCAGTTTACATATAGAAGTAAAAACTCATGGTATAAACAGTGTATTCACATTGAATACAAGTATATTCGATGCAGTTTACATATAGAAGTAAAAACTCATGGTATAACAGTGTATTCACATTGAATACAAGTATATTCGATGCAGTTTACATATAAGAAGTAAAAACTCATGGTATAACAGTGTATTCACATTGAATACAAGTATATTTGATGCTGTTTACATATAGAAGTAAAAACTCATGGTATAACAGTGTATTCACATTGAATACAAGTATATTTGATGCTGTTTACATATAGAAGTAAAAACTCATGGTATAACAGTGTATTCACATTGAATACAAGTATATTCGATGCTGAGTTTACATATAGAAGTAAAAACTCATGGTATAACAGTGTATTCACATTGAATACAAGTATATTCGATGCAGTTTACATATAGAAGTAAAAACTCATGGTATAAACAGTGTATTCACATTGAATACAAGTATATTCCGATGCAGTTTACATATAGAAGTAAAAACTCATGGTATAACAGTGTATTCACATTGAATACAAGTATATATCGATGCAGTTTACATATAGAAGTAAAAACTCATGGTATAACAGTGTATTCACATTGAATACAAGTATATTTGATGCAGTTTACATATAGAAGTAAAAACTCATGGTATAACAGTGTATTCACATTGAATACAAGTATATTCCATGCAGTTTACATATAGAAGTAAAAACTCATGGTATAACAGTGTATTCACATTGAATACAAGTATATTTGATGCAGTTTACATATAGAAGTAAAAACTCATGGTATAACAGTGTATTCACATTGAATACAAGTATATTTGATGCAGTTTACATATAGAAGTAAAAACTCATGGTATAACAGTGTATTCACATTGAATACAAGTATATTTCATGCAGTTTATACATATAGAAGTAAAAACTCATGGTATAACAGTGTATTCACATTGAATACAAGTATATTTACCATGCAGTTTACATATAGAAGTAAAAACTCATGAGTATAACAGTGTATTCACATTGAATACAAGTATATTTGATGCAGTTTACATATAGAAGTAAAAACTCATGGTATAACAGTGTATTCACATTGAATACAAGTATATTTGATGCAGTTTACATATAGAAGTAAAAACTCATGGTATAAAACAGTGTATTCACATTGAATACAAGTATATTCCGATGCAGTTTACATATAGAAGTAAAAACTCATGGTATAACAGTGTATTCACATTGAATACAAGTATATTCCATGCAGTTTACATATAGAAGTAAAAACTCATGGTAATAACAGTGTATTCACATTGAATACAAGTATATTCCTGATGCTGTTTACATATAGAAGTAAAAACTCATGGTATAACAGTGTATTCACATTGAATACAAGTATATTTGATGCAGTTTACATATAGAAGTAAAAACTCATGGTATAACAGTGTATTCACATTGAATACAAGTATATTTGATGCAGTTTACATATAGAAGTAAAAACTCATGGTATAACAGTGTATTCACATTGAATACAAGTATATTTGATGCTGTTTACATATAGAAGTAAAAACTCATGGTATAACAGTGTATTCACATTGAATACAAGTATATTCCATGCAGTTTACATATAGAAGTAAAAACTCATGGTATAACAGTGTATTCACATTGAATACAAGTATATTCGATGCAGTTTACATATAGAAGTAAAAACTCATGGTATAACAGTGTATTCACATTGAATACAAGTATATTCCATGCAGTTTACATATAGAAGTAAAAACTCATGGTATAACAGTGTATTCACATTGAATACAAGTATATTTGATGCTGTTTACATATAGAAGTAAAAACTCATGGTATAACAGTGTATTCACATTGAATACAAGTATATTTGATGCAGTTTACATATAGAAGTAAAAACTCATGGTATAACAGTGTATTCACATTGAATACAAGTATATTTGATGCAGTTTACATATAGAAGTAAAAACTCATGGTATAACAGTGTATTCACATTGAATACAAGTATATTCCATGCAGTTTACATATAGAAGTAAAAACTCATGGTATAACAGTGTATTCACATTGAATACAAGTATATTCGATGCAGTTTACATATAGAAGTAAAAACTCATGGTATAACAGTGTATTCACATTGAATACAAGTATATTCCATGCAGTTTACATATAGAAGTAAAAACTCATGGTATAACAGTGTATTCACATTGAATACAAGTATATTCGATGCAGTTTACATATAGAAGTAAAAACTCATGGTATAACAGTGTATTCACATTGAATACAAGTATATTTGATGCTGTTTACATATAGAAGTAAAAACTCATGGTATAACAGTGTATTCACATTGAATACAAGTATATTCCGATGCAGTTTACATATAGAAGTAAAAACTCATGGTATAACAGTGTATTCACATTGAATACAAGTATATTCGATGCAGTTTACATATAGAAGTAAAAACTCATGGTATAACAGTGTATTCACATTGAATACAAGTATATTCCATGCAGTTTACATATAGAAGTAAAAACTCATGGTATAACAGTGTATTCACATTGAATACAAGTATATTTGATGCTGTTTACATATAGAAGTAAAAACTCATGGTATAACAGTGTATTCACATTGAATACAAGTATATTCCATGCAGTTTACATATAGAAGTAAAAACTCATGGTATAACAGTGTATTCACATTGAATACAAGTATATTCCATGCAGTTTACATATAGAAGTAAAAACTCTATGGTATAACAGTGTATTCACATTGAATACAAGTATATTTGATGCTGTTTACATATAGAAGTAAAAACTCATGGTATAACAGTGTATTCACATTGAATACAAGTATATTCCATGCAGTTTACATATAGAAGTAAAAACTCATGGTATAACAGTGTATTCACATTGAATACAAGTATATTTCGATGCAGTTTACATAAAATAAAAACTCAAAAAATAACAGTGTATTCACATTGAATACAAGTATATTCCATGATGCAGTTTACATATAGAAGTAAAAACTCATGGTATAACAGTGTATTCACATTGAATACAAGTATATTTCCATGCAGTTTACATATAGAAGTAAAAACTCATGGTATAACAGTGTATTCACATTGAATACAAGTATATTTGATGCTAGTTTACATATAGAAGTAAAAACTCATGGTATAACAGTGTATTCACATTGAATACAAGTATATTCCATTGATGCTGTTTACATATAGAAGTAAAAACTCATGGTATAACAGTGTATTCACATTGAATACAAGTATATTCCATGCAGTTTACATATAGAAGTAAAAACTCATGGTATAACAGTGTATTCACATTGAATACAAGTATATTTGATGCAGTTTACATATAGAAGTAAAAACTCATGGTATAACAGTGTATTCACATTGAATACAAGACAAGTATATTGATGCTGTTTACATATAGAAGTAAAAACTCATGGTATAACAGTGTATTCACATTGAATACAAGTATATTCCATGCAGTTTACATATAGAAGTAAAAACTCATGGTATAACAGTGTATTCACATTGAATACAAGTATATTTCATGCAGTTTACATATAGAAGTAAAAACTCATGGTATAACAGTGTATTCACATTGAATACAAGTATATTTGATGCTGTTTACATATAGAAGTAAAAACTCATGGTATAACAGTGTATTCACATTGAATACAAGTATATTCCATGCAGTTTACATATAGAAAGTAAAAACTCATGGTATAACAGTGTATTCACATTGAATACAAGTATATTTGATGCAGTTTACATATAGAAGTAAAAACTCATGGTATAACAGTGTATTCACATTGAATACAAGTATATTTGATGCTGTTTACATATAGAAGTAAAAACTCATGGTATAACAGTGTATTCACATTGAATACAAGTATATTCCATGCAGTTTACATATAGAAGTAAAACTCACTCATGGTATAACAGTGTATTCACATTGAATACAAGTATATTCGATGCAGTTTACATATAGAAGTAAAAACTCATGGTATAACAGTGTATTCACATTGAATACAAGTATATTCCATGCAGTTTACATATAGAAGTAAAAACTCATGGTATAACAGTGTATTCACATTGAATACAAGTATATTTGATGCTGTTTACATATAGAAGTAAAAACTCATGGTATAACAGTGTATTCACATTGAATACAAGTATATTTGATGCTGTTTACATATAGAAGTAAAAACTCATGGTATAACAGTGTATTCACATTGAATACAAGTATATTCCATGCAGTTTACATATAGAAGTAAAAACTCATGGTATAACAGTGTATTCACATTGAATACAAGTATATTCGATGCAGTTTACAAATATAGAAGTAAAAACTCATGGTATAACAGTGTATTCACATTGAATACAAGTATATTCCATGCAGTTTACATATAGAAGTAAAAACTCATGGTATAACAGTGTATTCACATTGAATACAAGTATATTTGATGCTGTTTACATATAGAAGTAAAAACTCATGGTATAACAGTGTATTCACATTGAATACAAGTATATTTGATGCAGTTTACATATAGAAGTAAAAACTCATGGTATAACAGTGTATTCACATTGAATACAAGTATATTTGATGCAGTTTACATATAGAAGTAAAAACTCATGGTATAACAGTGTATTCACATTGAATACAAGTATATACAGTTTACATATAGAAGTAAAAACTCATGGTATAAAGGTATTCACATTGAATACAAGTATATTTGATGCTGTTTACATATAGAAGTAAAAACTCATGGTATAACAGTGTATTCACATTGAATACAAGTATATTCCATGCAGTTTACATATAGAAGTAAAAAACTCATGGTATAACAGTGTATTCACATTGAATACAAGTATATTTGATGCACTGTTTACATATAGAAGTAAAAACTCATGGTATAACAGTGTATTCACATTGAATACAAGTATATTCCATGAAGCTGTTTACATATAGAAGTAAAAACCATCATGGTATAACAGTGTATTCACATTGAATACAAGTATATTCCATGCGTTTACATATAGAAGTAAAAACTCATGGTATAACAGTGTATTCACATTGAATACAAGTATATTTGATGCAGTTTACATATAGAAGTAAAAACTCATGGTATAACAGTGTATTCACATTGAATACAAGTATATTCGATGCAGTTTACATATAGAAGTAAAAACTCATGGTATAACAGTGTATTCACATTGAATACAAGTATATTTGATGCTGTTTACATATAGAAGTAAAAACTCATGGTATAACAGTGTATTCACATTGAATACAAGTATATTCGATGCAGTTTACATATAGAAGATAAAAACTCATGGTATAACAGTGTATTCACATTGAATACAAGTATATTCCATGCAGTTTACATATAGAAGTAAAAACTCATGGTATAACAGTGTATTCACATTGAATACAAGTATATTTGATGCTGTTTACATATAGAAGTAAAAACTCATGGTATAACAGTGTATTCACATTGAATACAAGTATATTCCATGCAGTTTACATATAGAAGTAAAAACTCATGGTATAACAGTGTATTCACATTGAATACAAGTATATTCGATGCAGTTTACATATAGAAGTAAAAACTCATGGTATAACAGTGTATTCACATTGAATACAAGTATATTCCATGCAGTTTACATATAGAAGTAAAAACTCATGGTATAACAGTGTATTCACATTGAATACAAGTATATTTGATGCTGTTTACATAAAGAAAATTAATTGAATACAAGTATATTCCATGCAGTTTACATATAGAAGTAAAAACTCATGGTATAACAGTGTATTCACATTGAATACAAGTATATTCCATGCAGTTTACATATAGAAGTAAAAACTCATGGTATAACAGTGTATTCACATTGAATACAAGTATATTTGATGCTGTTTACATATAGAAGTAAAAACTCATGGTATAACAGTGTATTCACATTGAATACAAGTATATTCGATGCAGTTTACATATAGAAGTAAAAACTCATGGTATAACAGTGTATTCACATTGAATACAAGTATATTCCATGCAGTTTACATATAGAAGTAAAAACTCATGGTATAACAGTGTATTCACATTGAATACAAGTATATTCCATGATCAGTTTACATATAGAAGTAAAAACTCATGGTATAACAGTGTATTCACATTGAATACAAGTATATTTGATGCTGTTTACATATAGAAGTAAAAACTCATGGTATAACAGTGTATTCACATTGAATACAAGTATATTCCATGCAGTTTACATATAGAAGTAAAAACTCATGGTATAACAGTGTATTCACATTGAATACAAGTATATTCCATGCAGTTTACATATAGAAGTAAAAACTCATGGTATAACAGTGTATTCACATTGAATACAAGTATATTTGATGCTGTTTACATATAGAAGTAAAAACTCATGGTATAACAGTGTATTCACATTGAATACAAGTATATTTGATGCTGTTTACATATAGAAGTAAAAACTCATGGTATAACAGTGTATTCACATTGAATACAAGTATATTCCGATGCTGTTTACATATAGAAGTAAAAACTCATGGTATAACAGTGTATTCACATTGAATACAAGTATATTTGATGCAGTTTACATATAGAAGTAAAAACTCATGGTATAACAGTGTATTCACATTGAATACAAGTATATTTGATGCTGTTTACATATAGAAGTAAAAACTCATGGTATAACAGTGTATTCACATTGAATACAAGTATATTCCATGCAGTTTACATATAGAAGTAAAAACTCATGGTATAACAGTGTATTCACATTGAATACAAGTATATTTCATGCAGTTTACATATAGAAGTAAAAACTCATGGTATAACAGTGTATTCACATTGAATACAAGTATATTTGATGCTGTTTACATATAGAAGTAAAAACTCATGGTATAACAGTGTATTCACATTGAATACAAGTATATTCCATGCAGTTTACATATAGAAGTAAAAACTCATGGTATAACAGTGTATTCACATTGAATACAAGTATATTCCATGCAGTTTACATATAGAAGTAAAAACTCATGGTATAACAGTGTATTCACATTGAATACAAGTATATTCCATGCAGTTTACATATAGAAGTAAAAACTCATGGTATAACAGTGTATTCACATTGAATACAAGTATATTTGATGCTGTTTACATATAGAAGTAAAAACTCATGGTATAACAGTGTATTCACATTGAATACAAGTATATTCCATGCAGTTTACATATAGAAGTAAAAACTCATGGTATAACAGTGTATTCACATTGAATACAAGTATATTTCATGCAGTTTACATATAGAAGTAAAAACTCATGGTATAACAGTGTATTCACATTGAATACAAGTATATTTGATGCTGTTTACATATAGAAGTAAAAACTCATGGTATAAACAGTGTATTCACATTGAATACAAGTATATTCCATGCAGTTTACATATAAAAAAAAACTCATGGTATAACAGTGTATTCACATTGAATACAAGTATATTCCATGCAGTTTACATATAGAAGTAAAAACTCATGGTATAACAGTGTATTCACATTGAATACAAGTATATTCGATGCAGTTTACATATAGAAGTAAAAACTCATGGTATAACAGTGTATTCACATTGAATACAAGTATATTCCATGCAGTTTACATATAGAAGTAAAAACTCATGGTATAACAGTGTATTCACATTGAATACAAGTATATTCCATGCAGTTTACATATAGAAGTAAAAACTCATGGTATAACAGTGTATTCACATTGAATACAAGTATATTCCATGCAGTTTACATATAGAAGTAAAAACTCATGGTATAACAGTGTATTCACATTGAATACAAGTATATTCCATGCAGTTTACATATAGAAGTAAAAACTCATGGTATAACAGTGTATTCACATTGAATACAAGTATATTTGATGCTGTTTACATATAGAAGTAAAAACTCATGGTATAACAGTGTATTCACATTGAATACAAGTATATTTGATGCTGTTTACATATAGAAGTAAAAACTCATGGTATAACAGTGTATTCACATTGAATACAAGTATATTCCATGCAGTTTACATATAGAAGTAAAAACTCATGGTATAACAGTGTATTCACATTGAATACAAGTATATTCGATGCAGTTTACATATAGAAGTAAAAACTCATGGTATAACAGTGTATTCACATTGAATACAAGTATATTTGATGCTGTTTACATATAGAAGTAAAAACTCATGGTATAACAGTGTATTCACATTGAATACAAGTATATTCCATGCAGTTTACATATAGAAGTAAAAACTCATGGTATAACAGTGTATTCACATTGAATACAAGTATATTTCATGCAGTTTACATATAGAAGTAAAAACTCATGGTATAACAGTGTATTCACATTGAATACAAGTATATTTGATGCTGTTTACATATAGAAGTAAAAACTCATGGTATAACAGTGTATTCACATTGAATACAAGTATATTCCATGCAGTTTACATATAGAAGTAAAATCACTCATGGTATAACAGTGTATTCACATTGAATACAAGTATATTCGATGCAGTTTACATATAGAAGTAAAAACTCATGGTATAACAGTGTATTCACATTGAATACAAGTATATTCGATGCAGTTTACATATAGAAGTAAAAACTCATGGTATAACAGTGTATTCACATTGAATACAAGTATATTTGATGCTGTTTACATATAGAAGTAAAAACTCATGGTATAACAGTGTATTCACATTGAATACAAGTATATTTGATGCTGTTTACATATAGAAGTAAAAACTCATGGTATAACAGTGTATTCACATTGAATACAAGTATATTCCATGCAGTTTACATATAGAAGTAAAAACTCATGGTATAACAGTGTATTCACATTGAATACAAGTATATTCCATGCAGTTTACATATAGAAGTAAAAACTCATGGTATAACAGTGTATTCACATTGAATACAAGTATATTTCCATGCAGTTTACATATAGAAGTAAAAACTCATGGTATAACAGTGTATTCACATTGAATACAAGTATATTTGATGCTGTTTACATATAGAAGTAAAAACTCATGGTATAACAGTGTATTCACATTGAATACAAGTATATTTGATGCTGTTTACATATAGAAGTAAAAACTCATGGTATAACAGTGTATTCACATTGAATACAAGTATATTCCATGCAGTTTACATATAGAAGTAAAAACTCATGGTATAACAGTGTATTCACATTGAATACAAGTATATTTGCATGCAGTTTACATATAGAAGTAAAAACTCATGGTATAACAGTGTATTCACATTGAATACAAGTATATTTGATGCTGTTTACATATAGAAGTAAAAACTCATGGTATAACAGTGTATTCACATTGAATACAAGTATATTCCATGCAGTTTACATATAGAAGTAAAAACTCATGGTATAACAGTGTATTCACATTGAATACAAGTATATTTGATGCTGTTTACATATAGAAGTAAAAACTCATGGTATAACAGTGTATTCACATTGAATACAAGTATATTTCATGCAGTTTACATATAGAAGTAAAAACTCATGGTATAACAGTGTATTCACATTGAATACAAGTATATTTGATGCTGTTTACATATAGAAGTAAAAACTCTTGGTATAACAGTGTATTCACATTGAATACAAGTATATTCCATGCAGTTTACCTGTAGAAGTAAAAACTCATGGTATAACAGTGTATTCACATTGAATACAAGTATATTCCATGCAGTTTACATATAGAAGTAAAAACTCATGGTATAACAGTGTATTCACATTGAATACAAGTATATTCCATGCAGTTTACATATAGAAGTAAAAACTCATGGTATAACAGTGTGTAACGAGCCAACTGCATTATTTACGCTTTACAGAAGATGGCAAATCTGCACGGACATTGAGTGTACGCAAGGTGTACACAAAGGCAACGCCCACATGACCAAGTGACCACACGCCACCGCCATCTAAGCCACACCCAATGTGCCACTTGCAATTCTGTATAAAAGCAGTGTTATTCGCAACAATATTAAGAGTAGTGCCATGCTTCTTGGTTTGATTGTATTGCTATTGTAGAAGTCTAATAAATACACGCCTGGCAAATCTTACAATTGGAGGTCCCAACGAGACTTGAAATTGAAATAAAAGATTTTGTCACCGGTATAAGAGACTTCGAAACAGTAGACAATAAAATTGAATCAGAAGGATAAAGTACTAATAATTTTTTTTTCCTTCTCTCTTTCTACTTGCGTCGGTCAACAAAATCCATCACGGTAAGCGAATGCAGAAATCTTTTTTACCACACACTACTCTCAGGACCGACTCCATTTACCCAGACTTAACTAACGAAACTTCACCATCACTAAACCCAAATTTGAAAACCCATGATATAACAAATCCTGACTCTGAAATCAAAACCCCAAGAGCCGCATTTATTCTCAGCTGGAAAGAATTAGTTGAATTAGAATACAAGTATACTAAGGAAAAATCAAAAAGTTATCAAACAACTTCAACAACAACCACGATAAAACAATTGGAAGCTAGAAAAAAAGAGGCAAATACAGCGGCGCATAACGCCTTATACCAATTTGCGTACTCAATACTAAAAGAAACTTTAAATACGCCAGACGAAATCACTCACGAGATAATAAGTAAAACAACAAAAACTATAAGAGATCAGATTCAGTCACTCGGAGGAGAATTTAGTAACGTAGACACTCTTTTACAACAGTTAAAAACTGTTAACGGTAAAGAGAAAGAATTTTTGATCAAAGTAAACACCGTTCTACAAGAAGAAGCACTTGCGCAACAAGTCGCAGAGAAAAAACGAACAGAAGAAATCAGTTTAGAAAACTTTAACTTACAAAAACAAATTGCAAAAAAAGAAAGGAACCCAAATCAATCGACCGAAAAAATAATAGAAAGTAACGAATTCTTAAAGAATTCACTAGAAAAAACTTATCAGCGAATCAGTGAATTAGAACAAATAATTCGAAAAAACACAGAAAACGAAGAATATCTTAAAAAACTATTGAAAAAGAAGGAAGAAACCACAGCACACGTGGAAACCGAAGGTCAAGAAAATATAAACAAGCTCCAAAACGAAAACAAGTTACTCCTAGAAAGTTATAATACCGTTAAGAAACACAAAAAGACACAGAAAGAAAGAAGCGACGAATTAGAAAAGGAGGTAAGAGAATTGAAAAACTCTCTCGAAACAACAAAGGGAGAAAGAAGCTGTCTACACAAAGGGCAACTAGAATTAGCCGCAAGGAATAGAAACCTCGAAAGACAAATAAGAGATAAAGAAATACTCATTTCAACTCAGGAGAGCAAGATACAACGCCTTGAGGAACGTCTAGTGGAGTATAAGCAAAAAGAAGCTTTTTACATCGAAGCAGAGAGCGCAGACAATTCTAGAACAGAAGAACATACAGGAGAAGTTTCAAAACTAATAGAACAAATCAACGATCTAACATCACTAAGTGAGATAAACGACAAATCATTACATTTCGAATTAGATACCGAACACGTTTTAAAACAGCAGCAAACTATTGAAACTCTAAAAAAACAAAAAGAGTCCCAGAATAAAACAATAGAATTATTGCAGAAACAGAAGGAACTTTTTAACAAAGAGAAACCAAATTTTAAAATCATGGGATTTGACCACGAAACTTCCGAGGAAGCTGAGACTTCGAGACACAACCCAATCGGAAAATCAACAGAAAAAACCCCTACCGCAGAAGAAATAGACATGATCAAAACCTTTACTCAGCCAATAGTAAAAGTATTGGGGGAACTGTTCCACCGAGAAGATAAAAAATCCATCCCTCCATACAAAGGAAAAAGCACAGACAAAATGATAACGGAGTGGCTTAAAACAGCTGAGCACGTAGCAAGAAACAACAATTGGGACGACACCCAGAAATTACGTTTCTTTTCAGACAGACTTAAAGGTGAAGCTCTGGATTGGCACGAAGAATACGTATCGGAGCAAGGAGAAGAACTTGAATACGACGACTGGCGATCAGCAATCATAGCAAGATTCCAAGACGCCTATGATCTAGCCGCCTTAAAGAAAAAATTATTGCAGCTAAAACAGAAACCGGAAGAAAACTGCAGAGCATTCGTGTCAAGATTAAACAACCTATACGACGGAATCGAAGGAAAAGAAGAAAAACTTGACCACAACAAGACAGTTGTGGAAGACCAGCTCTTGAGTAAAGTAAAAAGATGCGGGATACCACCAAAATTAAAATTTTAATCCAAGGGATCTTACCAAAAATAAAAACGGAAATTTACCTACGAATGCCAGAAGATGCCAACGACTTCGATGCACTATGCAAACAACTGTTTATTTCGGAACAGATCTTGCAAAACAAAGAAAACAATGACGACAAAGAACTAACAGCAGTCATTGCCGGCATTGCACACCATGGAAAACAACAGGATTTCGAAATAGAGAAATTAAGACAGAAAATTTTAGAGATGGAATGTGCTAATAAAAATGAAATATCACAGGAAAAAACTGCAGTCATAGCAGCCACTGATCAATACGAGCCTCGCAGATCACAATCACGGGAACACAATTCAAGACCGCAGTATCCGAGAGTGCGATTTAACAATAATCAACAAAACAGCCGCGAATCAAGCTACTCACGCAGCCGAGAACCAAGTTTTTCCAGAAGCAGAGAAGCCAGCCCATATAGAGAAAACTATAACTCCCAGAGGGGAAGGGAAAGTTTTCAAGAATCAACAACGCAACGCCAAACACCTTATTCATACGGGCCACATCAAAATGGCCAACGGCAACTAAACCAAAGAAAATTTCAACGGCCACAGAATAATTTGTATCCACCGCGAAGGAATATTTACCAACCCTCAAATTTTGGGAACCCTCAAAATCAGCCATGGCGTGAATCGACTGGTGATCAGTATCAACCACGAGGTCAACCTTTTCACAATACACAACCAGCGAAAAACAGTGACATTACGTGCTACAAGTGCAATAAAAAAGGACACATTGCAAGAGAATGTTGGACAGATATGGCACGTATCAACCGTCAACCACGACGTCAAATGTAGGAAACCACTCACTCTATAATTCCAATAGCATTAATCACTATCATGTAAAACCTAACTTTACGGCGGAAATACCTAAACTTATAGTATCCCAATTAGAATTTGTGAAAAAGAAACAAAAGCTTTAGTAGACACTGGTGCAGCAGCAAGTTTAATTTCATCTAGCTTTTATTTTAACATAAGTGATAAAAATTTAAAACAAATAAGAAACAGCGATGATCCGATATTTAGGACAGTATCAGGACAAGAGCTCAAATCATTAGGCCAATATGAATTTAAAATAACAATAAATAAGAATCATTTCATTAACCACAACTTTTATGTAATGGAAAATCTTAATGAAAATTGTATCTTAGGATTAGATTTTTGGCTAGCAATAACGTAAAAATTAACACTAAAAATAAGCAGATCAGTTATGATCACTATGGAGTAGAACATAGTTTTTGCGAGAGTATATTGCCATTGTATAGCATAACTTTTTCCGAAGTGGGAATAAATATCCCACTAAGACCTTTATCCAATGTAGAAGAAGAGGAACTTCCATTAACTACAAAAGACTACATTAATTTAGAAGCTTTTAGTCAATTAGATTTATCAAGCCAGGAAAATAGAAAATTAGAAAAGAAGGACTTTAAAATACCCAATTTTCCTAATGAAGTAAAAACTAAAATTGAATGGTTGCTTGTAAAAAACGAAAGATTGTTTGCAGATAAAGAATCAGACCTTGGGTTGGCTATTAATGTCAAACATTTCATTAATACGGGAGCTAGCTCACCAATTAATCAGCGTCTGCGTAGAACGCCTGAAACGCTAAAAATACGGTAAAATCGAAGATTGATAATATGGTACAAAATAAAATAATAAGAGAAAGTCATAGTCCATTCTCAGCAGCAATCGTAATGGTTAACAAAAAGATGGTGAAATGAGAATGTGCATTGACTATAGACAATTAAACAAAATAACAATAAAAGATAGATATCCCTTACCTAGAATAGATGATACCGTAGATGCATTGTGCGGTTCAAAGTATTTTTCAACACTGGATTTATTAAGCGGATACTGGCAAATAGAAATAGAAGAAAGCGATAAATATAAAACAGCCTTTATATGTGAATTTGGACAATATGAATTCAATCGTATGCCATTTGGATTAACAAATGCACCAAGCACTTTTCAAAGAGCAATGAATAACATCCTGAAAGATGTACTTTTTAAGTTTGCATTGGTTTATCTAGATGACATTATTGTTTTCAGTTGTTCGATTGACGAACATATAAAACATTTAGAAGAAGTTTTTAAATTGTTGACAAAAGCGGGTTTAAAACTAAAACGGAAAAAATGCGAATACTTTCTAGAGAAGTTGGACTATTTAGGTTACATAGTATCAGAACAAGGCATAACACCAAATCTTAAAAAATTGGAATCAATTATTAATTACCCTGCACCTAAAAACACAAAAGAATTGAGTTCATTTTTGGGACTAGCAAGCTACTATCGAAAATTTATCAGAGCTTTCGCTGATAAAGCTCATCCATTGACAGCACTGACAAGGAAGTCAGTCGAATGGAAATGGGGGAGGAACAAAGGGACGCCTTTAATTGTATAAAGAACTGCCTCATATCTAGACCTATTCTGAGCTATCCCAATTTCACGCGCGAATTTATCATCTATACGGATGCATCAGGATACGGAATAGGAGCAGTCTTGGCACAAATACAATCTCCACCTCAATCAGCGGATTCAGCTGCGACCGACGAACAGGATCACAGTGAATCAGACGACCTAGAAGTCGTCATCGCGTATACTTCTAAACATCTGAACGATCGTGAAGCCAAATGGTCAACAACAGAGAAAGAAGCATATGCAATCATTCATGCTGTAGATGTATTCAGAACGTACTTATACGGCCGGAAGTTTACGGTATTCACTGATCATCGACCTTTAGAATGGTTGATGAGCAAATCCGAACCGGCAGGACGACTAGCAAGATGGGCATTGAAATTACAAGAATTTGACATCGTAATCGGATATCGACCTGGTAAGTCACACCAAAACGCCGACACTCTTAGTCGTATTCCAATATTACCCATTGCTAAAGTAGAATCGAAAACAGAACCCCAGGTTAATAATTTGGAGAAAGAATGGACTCAATTACAGCATGAAGATAACTATTGCCGAAGAATAATAGAGAATCTTAAAAAGATACAGAACGGTAATAAAAAAGGAAATATAAATGGATATAAGTTAAATGAGAAACACGAAATAATTGATAAATATGGAAGGATAGTAGTTCCCATTGTGAAAATAAGAGAAATCATGGAGGAAAATCATGATCACATATTAGCAGGACATTTAGGTATAACAAAAACTATAGCAAGACTACAAAGGCAATACTCTTGGTCTAATATGCGATCTGATGTCACGGCATACGTTAACAGTTGTTTAAAGTGTGCAAGACGAAAAGCATTTGGCACGAGTAAAGCACCATTGCAACCTTTGCCACCAGTAGATAGGGTATGGGAAAGAATTGCAATGGATGTAGTGGGACCAATTCAAGAAAGTGTTAAGGGATATAAATATATTTTAGTATTGTCAGACTATGCCAGTAGATTTGTCTTTACATTTCCAATGAAAAACCAAACCGCACAAACAATAGTCAATATTCTAGTAAATAAGTTAATAACAAAATATGGAGCCCCAGAAATCGTGTTGACAGATCAAGGAACAAATTTTTTTATCAAATATTGTTCAGGAAATATGTAAATTATTTAAGATAAAACAGATGCCTACAACTCCATATCATCCACAAACCGATGGATTAGTTGAAAGGTTTAACAGAACGCTATGTGATATGCTTGCTTGTTATGTGGTAGACGAACCCGAGAAATGGGACAGATATCTGCCATTCGTCAAATTCGCATATAACACGTCTAAACAAGCAACTCTTAAAGATAGCCCATTTTACCTTTTCCTTTATTTAAAAAAAAAAAACATAAGAAGAGAGAGAGAGAAGTAAGTCTCTCCATTAATAGTAGAAAAAAAAAAATTAAATAAAATAAAGGAAAAGGTATACCAAAAAGAAAAAAAAAAGAAACAGAAGAACTTTGAAAAAAAAACATAAAACAAAACGAAAAGAAAAACAAACGAACAAACACAAAATTACATGAGTTCTCTCGAAAAAAAAAAATAAATAAAAAATTGTTCCATTAGACTATTGAATTTCTTACATTCTTTCCATACGTATGTCGTGTCATATGTTGTGATACCATAAAACAATGTTCGTGTCCAACAAGTATAAAATAATTTGTTATTTCTTCTTGCCTCTGTGTTCTTTTGAAATATTTGCATTTGAGTTGTTCCCTCTCTGATTAAGCCCATAAATTGCAGAACTTCCCATATTTCACTCTTTTACGATAGAAGTAACAGACATTTATCGGAAAAGTTAAAAGAAATAGTAGATTTTATTAGAAGTCCATCTGTTACACTTATTCAGTAGCAATACAACCTTGGAAATGGTAAAAAGTGAAGTAAAGAAAAAAAATAATAAGTAAAATTTTGATAGTAATGTATGCCATTTCAATTTAACAACTCCCATTTCTCTAAGAAATTCGTAGACGAACGAAACAGTTGAAATTTTTCTAACTATATATCCCACTATATATCACTTCCCTTTTATGATTTTCTATAGCTTTGCTATCCCTGCAAAGGCTTTTTCCATATACACAACACATATAGCAGCGCCACCGCTAGCGCATTCCATTTTTACACACCCCAACATACGCTAAGTTTTTTACTTTCACTTTCGTTTCCCTACTGCAGCTTCCCCGCCGCAGCAATATTGAAAATATTCTAAGTTCCCTTTTTGCCGAAGGCAACTTTCCCTACTCCCCCTATTCCATTTTTATTCCCCTCCGCTTCTTCCCCATTTGCACTTTTCCCCTGCATTGCACTTAAAAAAAAAAAAAAAAAAACGAGATATGCGCGTGACCTTCCACGGCAGAAAAATTTTCCGCCGTAAAACTTTGAAACGTTTCTTTCTCGTCAGCATTTCCACAAGATTCAATATTTTTCAATTCTTTCTTTTTGATAATTAAGCTGACTTTCCCCTCTTCCCAACGATATAAATTTATTCAAAAATATATTGTGTACTTCTACCATAAAAAACTGTTATATTACGACACCCCCTATTTTTCTATTATTTTGCCGTGGCGTAGCCGATGAAAAGCCGACGGGAAATCGTTGACCTTTCAAAAGCCGTCAGAAGTTTTTTTTGTTGTTGTTGTTTTCTCTATTTTACTTTGACGTTTACTTCCATTATTTCTTTTTCATATTTGATTATCTTAGCTAGTAAACCCACATGATGACTTAGACTAAGTTGGCCAGTATACTGTTCATTTTTTTTTTGATTTACCATATATTTTTACATGTAGAAATGTCCTCATTACCATTCCTACTGCTGCTATGCTTTTACGGGTTACACCCGCAGGCATTTGAGACAATTGTGTGCGATTGTTCTGAACCGAAGAATATGGGAATTATTCAATTTCCTGATGCTGATTGCAAGCCGAAAATGAATTCCACGAGAACTGTTCCAATGGAGAAATATTCACCGCGTGACTATGAACTTTTTCGGTCAAACAGTGATCGTGCCTGAGAAAATTCCTATAGACACAACGGCTTCCGAGTGCTAAAAAGAAAAAACAAGTGTACCAACAGCCAGACATCATCTAAAAGAAAATAACACCCCATTATTTTAATCATAACCAATGCTACAATATTTTAGACGCTTCTTATAACTATATATTTTGGCGCAATTCACGTTGCCTTCCTAAGACCTGTAGTCTGCACACAAAGGTAAAATTGGAGGACCAATTTATCCTGCCGCACAGGGGGAAGGAATGTAACGAGCCAACTGCATTATTTACGCTTTACAGAAGATGGCAAATCTGCACGGACATTGAGTGTACGCAAGGTGTACACAAAGGCAACGCCCACATGACCAAGTGACCACACGCCACCGCCATCTAAGCCACACCCAATGTGCCACTTGCAATTCTGTATAAAAGCAGTGTTATTCGCAACAATATTCAGAGTAGTGCCATGCTTCTTGGTTTGATTGTATTGCTATTGTAGAAGTCTAATAAATACACGCCTGGCAAATCTTACAAGTGTATTCACATTGAATACAAGTATATTTGATGCTGTTTACATATAGAAGTAAAAACTCATCGTATAACAGTGTATTCACATTGAATACAAGTATATTTGATGCTGTTTACATATAGAAGTAAAAACTCATGGTATAACAGTGTATTCACATTGAATACAAGTATATTCCATGCAGTTTACCTGTAGAAGTAAAAACTCATGGTATAACAGTGTATTCACATTGAATACAAGTATATTCCATGCAGTTTACATATAGAAGTAAAAACTCATGGTATAACAGTGTATTCACATTGAATACAAGTATATTCCATGCAGTTTACATATAGAAGTAAAAACTCATGGTATAACAGTGTATTCACATTGAATACAAGTATATTTGATGCTGTTTACATATAGAAGTAAAAACTCATGGTATAACAGTGTATTCAGATTGAATACAAGTATATTTGATGCTGTTTACATATAGAAGTAAAAACTCATGGTATAACAGTGTATTCACATTGAATACAAGTATATCTGATGCTGTTTACATATAGAAGTAAAAACTCATGGTACAACAGTGTATTCACATTGAATACAAGCATATTTGATACAGTTTACATATAGAAGTAAAAACTCATGGTATAACAGTGTATTCACATTGAATACAAGTATATTTGATGCTGTTTACATATAGAAGTAAAAACTCATGGTATAACAGTGTATTCACATTGAATACAAGTATATTTGATGCTGTTTACATATAGAAGTAAAAACTCATGATATAACAGTGTATTCACATTGAATACAAGTATATTTGATGCTGTTTACATATAGAAGTAAAAACTCATGGTATAACAGTGTATTCACATTGAATACAAGTATATTTGATTCTGTTTACATATAGAAGTAAAAACTCATGGTATAACAGTGTATTCACATTGAATACAAGTATATTTGATGCTGTTCTTATATAGAAGTAAAAACTCATGGTATAACAGTGTATTCACATTCAATACAAGTATATTCCATGCAGTTTACATACAGAAGTAATAACTCATGGTATAACAGTGTATTCACATTGAATACAAGTATATTTGATGCTGTTTACATATAGAAGTAAAAACTCATGGTATAACAGTGTATTAACATTGAATACAAGTATATTTGATGCTGTTTACATATAGAACTAAAAACTCATGGTATAACAGTGTATTCACATTGAATACAAGTATATTCCATGCAGTTTACATACAGAAGTAATAACTCATGGTATAACAGTGTATTCACATTGAATACAAGTATATTTGATGCTGTTTACATATAGAAGTAAAAACTCATGGTATAACAGTGTATTCACATTGAATGCAAGTATATTCCATGCAGTTTACATATAGAAGTAAAAACTCATGGTATAACACTATATTCACATTGAATACAATTATATTCCATGCAGTTTACATGTAGAAGTAAAAACTCATGGTATAACAGTGTATTCACATTGAATACAAGTATATTTGATGCTGTTTACATATAGAAGTAAAAACTCATGGTATAACAGTGTATTCACATTGAATACAAGTATATTCCATGCAGTTTACCTATAGAAGTAAAAACTCATTGTATAACAGTGTATTCACATTGAATTCAAGTATATTTGATGCTGTTTACATATAGAAGTAAAAACTCATGGTATAACAGTGTATTCACATTGAATACAAGTATATGCCATGCATTTAACATATAGAAGTAAAAACTCATGGTATGACAGTGTATTCACATTAAATACAAGTATATTCCATACAGTTTACATATAGAAGTAAAAACTCATGGTATAATAGTGTAATCATATTGAATACAAGTATATTTGATGCTGTTTACATATAGAAGTAAAAACTCATGGTATAACAATGTATTCACATTGAATACAAGTATATTTGATGCTGTTTACATATAGAAGTAAAAACTCATGGTATAACAGTGTATTCACATTGAATACAATAAATTTCTTGCAGTTTACATATAGAAGTAAAAACTCATGGTATGACTGTGTCTTCACATTGAATACAAGTATATTTGATTCTGTTTACATATAGAAGTAAAAACTCATGGTATAACAGTGTATTCACATTGAATACAAGTATATTTGATACAGTTTACATATAGAAGTAAAAACTCATGGTATAACAGTGTATTCATATTGAATACAAGTATATTTGATGCTGTTTACATATAGAAGTAAAAACTCATGGTATAACAGTGTATTCACATTGAATACAAGTATATTTTATGCTGTTTACATATAGAAGAAAAACTCATGGTATAACAGTGTATTCACATTGAATACAAGTATATTCCATGCAGTTTACATATAGAAGTAATAACTCATGGTATAACAGTGTATTCACATTGAATACAAGTATATTCCATGCAGTTTACATATAGAAGTAAAAACTAATGGTATAACAGTGTATTCACATTGAATACAAGTATATTTGATGCTGTTTACATATAGAAGTAAAAACTCATGGTATAACAGTGTATTCACATTGAATACAAGTAAATTCCATGCAGTTTACATATAGAAGTAATAACTCATGGTATAACAGTGTATTCACATTGAATACAAGTATATTTGATGCTGTTTACATATAGAAGTAAAAACTCATGGTATAACAGTGTATTCACATTGAATACAAGTATATTCCATGCAGTTTACAGATAGAAGTAAAAACTCATGGTATAACAGTGTATTCACATTGAATACAAGTATATTCCATGCAGTTTACATATAGAAGTAAAAACTCATGGTATAACAGTGTATTCACATTGAATACAAGTATATTCCATGCAGTTTACATATAGAAGTAAAAACTCATGGTATAACAGTGTATTCACATTGAATAAAAGTATATTCCATGCAGTTTACATATAGAAGTAAAAACTCATGGTATAACAGTGTATTTACATTGAATACAAGTATATTTGATGCTGTTTACATATAGAAGTAAAAACTCATGGTATAACAGTGTATTCACATTGAATACAAGTATATTCCATGCAGTTTACATATAGAAGTAAAAACTCATGGTATAACAGTGTATTCACATTGAATACAAGTATATTTGATGCTGTTTACATATAGAAGTAAAAACTCATGGTATAACAGTGTATTCACATTGAATACAAGTATATTTGATGCTGTTTACATATAGAAGTAAAAACTCATGGTATAACAGTGTATTCACATTGAATACAAGTATATTCGATGCAGTTTACATATAGAAGTAAAAACTCATGGTATAACAGTGTATTCACATTGAATACAAGTATATTCCATGCAGTTTACATATAGAAGTAAAAACTCATGGTATAACAGTGTATTCACATTGAATACAAGTATATTTGATGCTGTTTACATATAGAAGTAAAAACTCATGGTATAACAATGTATTCACATTGAATACAAGTATATTTGATGCTGTTTACATATAGAAGTAAAAACTCATGGTATAACAGTGTATTCACATTGAATACAAGTATATTTGATGCTGTTTACATATAGAAGTAAAAACTAATGGTATAACAGTGTATTCACATTGAATACAAGTATATTCCATGCAGTTTACATATAGAAGTAAAAACTCATGGTATAACAGTGTATTCACATGAAATACAAGTATATTTGATACAGTTTACATATAGAAGTAAAAACTCATGGTATAACAGTGTATTCACATTGAATACAAGTATATTTGATGCTGTTTACATATAGAAGTAAAAACTCATGGTATAACAGTGTATTTACATTGAATACAAGTATATTTGATGCTGTTTACATATAGAAGTAAAAACTCATGGTATAACAGTGTATTCACATTGAATACAAGTAAATTCCATGCAGTTTACATATAGAAGTAATAACTCATGGTATAACAGTGTATTCACATTGAATACAAGTATAGTTGATGCTGTTTACATATAGAAGTAAAAACTCATGGTATAACAGTGTATTCACATTGAATACAAGTATATTCCATGCAGTTTACAGATAGAAGTAAAAACTCATGGTATAACAGTGTATTAACATTGAATACAAGTATATTCCATGCAGTTTACATATAGAAGTAAAAACTCATGGTATAACAGTGTATTCACATTGAATAAAAGTATATTCCATGCAGTTTACATATAGAAGTAAAAACTTATGGTATAACAGTGTATTCACATTGAATAAAAGTATATTCCATGCAGTTTACATATAGAAGTAAAAACTTATGGTATAACAGTGTATTCACATTGAATACAAGTATATTCCATGCAGTTTACATTTAGAAGTAAAAAATCATGGTATAACAGTGTATTCACATTGAATACAAGTATATTCCATGCAGTTTACATATAGAAGTAAAAACTCATGGTATAACAGTGTATTCACATTGAATACAAGTATATTTGATGCTGTTTACATATAGAAATAAAAACTCATGGTATAACAGTGTATTCACATTGAATACAAGTATATTTGATGCTGTTTACATATAGAAGTAAAAACTCATAGTATAACAGTGTATTCACATTGAATACAAGTATATTCCATGCAGTTTACATATAGAAGTAAAAAGTCATGGTATAACAGTGTATTCACATTGAATACAAGTATATTTGATGCTGTTTACATATAGAAGTAAAAACTCATGGTATAACAGTGTATTCACATTGAATACAAGTATATTCCATGTAGTTTACATATAGAAGTAAAAACTCATGGTATAACAGTGTATTCACATTGAAATACAAGTATATTTGATGCAGTTTACATATAGAAGTAAAAACTCATGGTATAACAGTGTATTCACATTGAATACAAGTATATTTGATGCTGTTTACATATAGAAGTAAAAACTCATGGTATAACAGTGTATTCACATTGAATACAAGTATATTTGATGCTGTTTACATATAGAAGTAAAAACTCATGGTATAACAGTGTATTCACATTGAATACAAGTATATTTGATGCTGTTTACATATAGAAGTAAAAACTAATGGTTTAACAGTGTATTCACATTGAATACAAGTAAATTCCATGTAGTTTACATATAGAAGTAAAAACTCATGGTATAACAGTGTATTCACATGAAATACAAGTATATTTGATACAGTTTACATATAGAAGTAAAAACTCATGCTATAACAGTGTATTCACATTGAATACAAGTATATTTGATGCTGTTTACATATAGAAGTAAAAACTCATGGTATAACAGTGTATTTACATTGAATACAAGTATATTTGATGCTGTTTACATATAGAAGTAAAAACTCATGGTATAACAGTGTATTCACATTGAATACAAGTAAATTCCATGCAGTTTACATATAGAAGTAATAACTCATGGTATAACAGTGTATTCACATTGAATACAAGTATAGTTGATGCTGTTTACATATAGAAGTAAAAACTCATGGTATAACAGTGTATTCACATTGAATACAAGTATATTCCATGCAGTTTACAGATAGAAGTAAAAACTCATGGTATAACAGTGTATTCACATTGAATACAAGTATATTCCATGTAGTTTACATATAGAAGTAAAAACTCATGGTATAACAGTGTATTCACATTGAATAAAAGTATATTCCATGCAGTTTACATATAGAAGTAAAAACTTATGGTATAACAGTGTATTCACATTGAATAAAAGTATATTCCATGCAGTTTACATATAGAATAAAAATCTTATGGTATAACAGTGTATTCACATTGAATACAAGTATATTCCATGCAGTTTACATTTAGAAGTAAAAAATCATGGTATAACAGTGTATTCACATTGAATACAAGTATATTCCATGCAGTTTACATATAGAAGTAAAAACTCATGGTATAACAGTGTATTCACATTGAATACAAGTATATTTGATGCTGTTTACATATAGAAATAAAAACTCATGGTATAACAGTGTATTCACATTGAATACAAGTATATTTGATGCTGTTTACATATTGAAGTAAAAACTCATAGTATAACAGTGTATTCACATTGAATACAAGTAAATTCCATGCAGTTTACATATAGAAGTAATAAGTCATGGTATAACAGTGTATTCACATTGAATACAAGTATATTTGATGCTGTTTACATATAGAAGTAAAAACTCATGGTATAACAGTGTATTCACATTGAATACAAGTATATTCCATGTAGTTTACATATAGAAGTAAAAACTCATGGTATAACAGTGTATTCAAATTGAATAAAAGTATATTCCATGCAGTTTACATATAGAAGTAATAACTCATGGTATAACAGTGTGTTCACATTGAATACAAGTATATTCCATGCAGTTTACATATAGAAGTAAAAACTCATGGTATAACAGTGTATTCACATTGAATACAATAAATTCCATGCAGTTTACATATAGAAGTAAAAACTCATGGTATGACAGTGTATTCACATTGAATACAAGTATATTTGATTCTGTTTACATATAGAAGTAAAAACTCATGGTATAACAGTGTATTCACATTGAATACAAGTATATTTGATACAGTTTACATATAGAAGTAAAAACTCATGGTATAACAGTGTATTCACATTGAATACAAGTATATTTGATGCTGTTTACATATAGAAGTAAAAACTCATGGTATAACAGTGTATTCACATTGAATACAAGTATATTTGATGCTGTTTACATATAGAAGTAAAAACTCATGGTATAACAGTGTATTCACATTGAATAAAAGTATATTCCATGCAGTTTACATATAGAAGTAAAAACTCATGGTATAACAGTGTATTCACATTGAATACAAGTATATTTGATGCTGTTTACATATAGAAGTAAAAACTCATGGTATAACAGTGTATTCACATTGAATACAAGTATATTTGATACAGTTTACATATAGAAGTAAAAACTCATGGTATAACAGTGTATTCACATTGAATACAAGTATATTTGATGCTGTTTACATATAGAAGTAAAAACTCATGGTATAACAGTGTATTCACATTGAATAAAAGTATATTCCATGCAGTTTACATATAGAATTAAAAACTTATGGTATAACAGTGTATTCACATTGAATACAAGTATATTCCATGCAGTTTAAATTTAGAAGTAAAAAATCATGGTATAACAGTGTATTCACATTGAATACAAGTATATTCCATGCAGTTTACATATAGAAGTAAAAACTCATGATATAACAGTGTATTCACATTGAATACAAGTATATTTGATGCTGTTTACATATAGAAGTAAAAACTCATGGTATAACCGTGTATTCACATTGAATACAAGTATATTCCATGCAGTTTACATATAGAAGTAAAAACTCATGGTATAACAGTGTATTCACATTGAATACAAGTATATTTGATGCTGTTTACATATAGAAGTAAAAACTCATGGTATAACAGTGTATTCACATTGAATACAAGTATATTTGATAGAGTTTACATATAGAAGTAAAAACTCATGGTATAACAGTGTATTCACATTGAATACAAGTATATTTGATGCTGTTTACATATAGAAGTAAAAACTCATGGTATAACAGTGTATTCACATTGAATACAAGTATATTCCATGCAGTTTACATATAGAAGTAAAAACTCATGGTATAACAGTGTATTCACATTGAATACAAGTATATTTGATGCTGTTTACATATAGAAGTAAAAACTCATGGTATAACAGTGTATTCACATTGAATACAAGTATATTCCATGCAGTTTACATATAGAAGTAAAAACTCATGGTATAACAGTGTATTCACATTGAATACAAGTATATTTGATGCTGTTTACATAAAGAAGTAAAAACTCATGGTATAACAGTGTATTCACATTGAATACAAGTATATTTGATGCTGTTTACATATAGAAGTAAAAACTCATGGTATAACAGTGTATTCACATTGAATACAAGTATATTTGATGCTGTTTACATATAGAAGTAAAAAACTCATGGTATAACAGTGTATTCACATTGAATACAAGTATATTTGATGCTGTTTACATATAGAAGTAAAAACTCATGGTATAACAGTGTATTCACATTGAATACAAGTATATTCCATGCAGTTTACCTATAGAAGTAAAAACTCATGGTATAACAGTGTATTCACATTGAATACAAGTATATTTGATGCTGTTTACATATAGAAGTAAAAACTCATGGTATAACAGTGTATTCACATTGAATACAAGTATATTTGATGCTGTTTACATATAGAAGTAAAAACTCATGGTATAACAGTGTATTCACATTGAATACAAGTATATTCCATGCAGTTTACATATAGAAGTAAAAACTCATGGTATAACAGTGTATTCACATTGAATACAAGTATATTTGATGCTGTTTACAGATAGAAGTAAAAACTCATGGTATAACCAGTGTATTCACATTGAATACAAGTATATTTGATGCTGTTTACATATAGAAGTAAAAACTCATGGTATAACAGTGTATTCACATTGAATACAAGTATATTTGATGCAGTTTACATATAGAGAGTAAAAACTCATGGTATAACAGTGTATTCACATTGAATACAAGTATATTTGATGCTGTTTACATATAGAAGTAAAAACTCATGGTATAACAGTGTATTCACATTGAATACAAGTATATTTGATGCTGTTTACATATAGAAGTAAAAACTCATGGTATAACAGTGTATTCACATTGAATACAAGTATATTCCATGCAGTTTACATATAGAAGTAAAAACTCATGGTATAACAGTGTATTCACATTGAATACAAGTATATTTGATGCTGTTTACATATAGAAGTAAAAACTCATGGTATAACAGTGTATTCACATTGAATACAAGTATATTCCATGCAGTTTACATATAGAAGTAAAAACTCATGGTATAACAGTGTATTCACATTGAATACAAGTATATTCCATGCAGTTTACATATAGAAGTAAAAACTCATGGTATAACAGTGTATTCACATTGAATACAAGTATATTCCATGCAGTTTACATATAGAAGTAAAAACTCATGGTATAACAGTGTATTCACATTGAATACAAGTATATTTGATGCAGTTTACATATAGAAGTAAAAACTCATGGTATAACAGTGTATTCACATTGAATACAAGTATATTTGATGCTGTTTACATATAGAAGTAAAAACTCATGGTATAACAGTGTATTCACATTGAATACAAGTATATTTGATGCTGTTTACATATAGAAGTAAAAACTCATGGTATAACAGTGTATTCACATTGAATACAAGTATATTCCATGCAGTTTACATATAGAAGTAAAAACTCATGGTATAACAGTGTATTCACATTGAATACAAGTATATTTGATGCTGTTTACATATAGAAGTAAAAACTCTATGGTATAACAGTGTATTCACATTGAATACAAGTATATTCCATGCAGTTTACATATAGAAGTAAAAACTCATGGTATAACAGTGTATTCACATTGAATACAAGTATATTTGATGCAGTTTACATATAGAAGTAAAAACTCATGGTATAACAGTGTATTCACATTGAATACAAGTATATTTGATGCTGTTTACATATAGAAGTAAAAACTCATGGTATAACAGTGTATTCACATTGAATACAAGTATATTCGATGCTGTTTACATATAGAAGTAAAAACTCATGGTATAACAGTGTATTCACATTGAATACAAGTATATTCCATGCAGTTTACATATAGAAGTAAAAACTCATGGTATAACAGTGTATTCACATTGAATACAAGTATATTTGATGCTGTTTACATATAGAAGTAAAAACTCATGGTATAACAGTGTATTCACATTGAATACAAGTATATTCCATGCAGTTTACATATAGAAGTAAAAACTCATGGTATAACAGTGTATTCACATTGAATACAAGTATATTCCATGCAGTTTACATATAGAAGTAAAAACTCATGGTATAACAGTGTATTCACATTGAATACAAGTATATTTGATGCTGTTTACATATAGAAGTAAAAACTCATGGTATAACAGTGTATTCACATTGAATACAAGTATATTTGATGCTGTGTTTACATATAGAAGTAAAAACTCATGGTATAACAGTGTATTCACATTGAATACAAGTGTATATTCCATGCAGTTTACATATAGAAGTAAAAACTCATGGTATAACAGTGTATTCACATTGAATACAAGTATATTCCATGCAGTTTACATATAGAAGTAAAAACTCATGGTATAACAGTGTATTCACATTGAATACAAGTATATTCCATGCAGTTTACATATAGAAGTAAAAACTCATGGTATAACAGTGTATTCACATTGAATACAAGTATATTCCATGCAGTTTACATATAGAAGTAAAAACTCATGGTATAACAGTGTATTCACATTGAATACAAGTATATTCCATGCAGTTTACATATAGAAGTAAAAACTCATGGTATAACAGTGTATTCACATTGAATACAAGTATATTCCATGCAGTTTACATATAGAAGTAAAAACTCATGGTATAACAGTGTATTCACATTGAATACAAGTATATTTGATGCTGTTTACATATAGAAGTAAAAACTCATGGTATAACAGTGTATTCACATTGAATACAAGTATATTTGATGCAGTTTACATATAGAAGTAAAAACTCATGGTATAACAGTGTATTCACATTGAATACAAGTATATTTGATGCTGTTTACATATAGAAGTAAAAACTCATGGTATAACAGTGTATTCACATTGAATACAAGTATATTCCATGCAGTTTACATATAGAAGTAAAAACTCATGGTATAACAGTGTATTCACATTGAATACAAGTATATTTGATGCTGTTTACATATAGAAGTAAAAACTCATGGTATAACAGTGTATTCACATTGAATACAAGTATATTCCATGCAGTTTACATATAGAAGTAAAAACTCATGGTATAACAGTGTATTCACATTGAATACAAGTATATTCCATGCAGTTTACATATAGAAGTAAAAACTCATGGTATAACAGTGTATTCACATTGAATACAAGTATATTTGATGCTGTTTACATATAGAAGTAAAAACTCATGGTATAACAGTGTATTCACATTGAATACAAGTATATTTGATGCTGTTTACATATAGAAGTAAAAACTCATGGTATAACAGTGTATTCACATTGAATACAGAGTATATTCCATGCAGTTTACATATAGAAGTAAAAACTCATGGTATAACAGTGTATTCACATTGAATACAAGTATATTCCATGCAGTTTACATATAGAAGTAAAAACTCATGGTATAACAGTGTATTCACATTGAATACAAGTATATTCCATGCAGTTTACATATAGAAGTAAAAACTCATGGTATAACAGTGTATTCACATTGAATACAAGTATATTCCATGCAGTTTACATATAGAAGTAAAAACTCATGGTATAACAGTGTATTCACATTGAATACAAGTATATTCCATGCAGTTTACATATAGAAGTAAAAACTCATGGTATAACAGTGTATTCACATTGAATACAAGTATATTTGCATGCTGTTTACATATAGAAGTAAAAACTCATGGTATAACAGTGTATTCACATTGAATACAAGTATATTTGATGCAGTTTACATATAGAAGTAAAAACTCATGGTATAACAGTGTATTCACATTGAATACAAGTATATTTGATGCTGTTTACATATAGAAGTAAAAACTCATGGTATAACAGTGTATTCACATTGAATACAAGTATATTTGATGCTGTTTACATATAGAAGTAAAAACTCATGGTATAACAGTGTATTCACATTGAATACAAGTATATTCCATGCAGTTTACATATAGAAGTAAAAACTCATGGTATAACAGTGTATTCACATTGAATACAAGTATATTTGATGCTGTTTACATATAGAAGTAAAAACTCATGGTATAACAGTGTATTCACATTGAATACAAGTATATTCCATGCAGTTTACATATAGAAGTAAAAACTCATGGTATAACAGTGTATTCACATTGAATACAAGTATATTCCATGCAGTGCTGTTTACATATAGAAGTAAAAACTCATGGTATAACAGTGTATTCACATTGAATACAAGTATATTCCATGCAGTTTACATATAGAAGTAAAACTTCATGGTATAACAGTGTATTCACATTGAATACAAGTATATTCCATGCTGTTTACATATAGAAGTAAAAACTCATGGTATAACAGTGTATTCACATTGAATACAAGTATATTCCATGCAGTTTACATATAGAAGTAAAAACTCATGGTATAACAGTGTATTCACATTGAATACAAGTATATTTGATGCTGTTTACATATAGAAGTAAAAACTCATGGTATAACAGTGTATTCACATTGAATACAAGTATATTCGATGCAGTTTACATATAGAAGTAAAAACTCATGGTATAACAGTGTATTCACATTGAATACAAGTATATTTGATGCTGTTTACATATAGAAGTAAAAACTCATGGTATAACAGTGTATTCACATTGAATACAAGTATATTCCATGCAGTTTACATATAGAAGTAAAAACTCATGGTATAACAGTGTATTCACATTGAATACAAGTATATTTGCATGCTGTTTACATATAGAAGTAAAAACTCATGGTATAACAGTGTATTCACATTGAATACAAGTATATTCCATGCAGTTTACATATAGAAGTAAAAACTCATGGTATAACAGTGTATTCACATTGAATACAAGTATATTCCATGCAGTTTACATATATAAGTAAAAACTCATGGTATAACAGTGTATTCACATTGAATACAAGTATATTTGATGCTGTTTACATATAGAAGTAAAAACTCATGGTATAACAGTGTATTCACATTGAATACAAGTATATTCGATGCTGTTTACATATAGAAGTAAAAACTCATGGTATAACAGTGTATTCACATTGAATACAAGTATTATTCCATGCAGTTTACATATAGAATAAAAACTCATGGTATAACAGTGTATTCACATTGAATACAAGTATATTCCATGCAGTTTACATATAGAAGTAAAAACTCATGGTATAACAGTGTATTCACATTGAATACAAGTATATTCCATGCAGTTTACATATAGAAGTAAAAACTCATGGTATAACAGTGTATTCACATTGAATACAAGTATATTCCATGCAGTTTACATATAGAAGTAAAAACTCATGGTATAACAGTGTATTCACATTGAATACAAGTATATTCCATGCAGTTTACATATAGAATGAAAAACTCATGGTATAACAGTGTATTCACATTGAATACAAGTATATTCCATGCAGTTTACATATAGAAGTAAAAACTCATGGTATAACAGTGTATTCACATTGAATACAAGTATATTTGATGCTGTTTACATATAGAAGTAAAAACTCATGGTATAACAGTGTATTCACATTGAATACAAGTATATTTGATGCAGTTTACATATAGAAGTAAAAACTCATGGTATAACAGTGTATTCACATTGAATACAAGTATATTTGATGCTGTTTACATATAAAAGTAAAAACTCATGGTATAACAGTGTATTCACATTGAATACAAGTATATTTGATGCTGTTTACATATAAAAGAATAAAAACTCATGGTATAACAGTGTATTCACATTGAATACAAGTATATTCCATGCAGTTTACATATAGAAGTAAAAACTCATGGTATAACAGTGTATTCACATTGAATACAAGTATATTTGATGCTGTTTACATATAGAAGTAAAAACTCATGGTATAACAGTGTATTCACATTGAATACAAGTATATTCCATGCAGTTTACATATAGAAGTAAAAACTCATGGTATAACAGTGTATTCACATTGAATACAAGTATATTCCATGCAGTTTACATATAGAAGTAAAAACTCATGGTATAACAGTGTATTCACATTGAATACAAGTATATTCCATGCAGTTTACATATAGAAGTAAAAACTCATGGTATAAAAGTGTATTCACATTGAATACAAGGTATATTCCATGCCAGTTTACATATAGAAGTAAAAACTCATGGTATAACAGTGTATTCACATTGAATACAAGTATATTCCATGCAGTTTACATATAGAAGTAAAAACTCATGGTATAAAATTGTATTCACATTGAATACAAGTATATTGTCACGTGGTCAATGACCACGTTATGTGATCCGGTATGCAATGCTACCGGACTTGTGACGTCAGTGTTCCCCCCCATATATAGTCCCCCGTTGTCGTGTATCAACCCCCCAGTCTTAGTCTTGTGAACCGTCAATACAACATACTGTTACATGGTGGTGATGCAGAACCTCCGGTAAGTCTCTTTTGTGGTTGTGTTTCTCTTCGATTCTGTGCTGCGGAGGCGGTGGCTGTCAAGGACCCCTGAGAGTCGACGACCCAACTGGTTTTAGCACCTTAAATTGTTGGGGTACGGGGTCACGGCTCCGACCGTAGGGCAATCGGGGGAAGCATAACGAAGGAGAGACGCCGGGGGAAAACGGTGAAAAGGGCTAAGGCGGGGCAGACGGGTACATTGAGGGAACGTGGATAGCGGAAACCGTGAGCCGAAGTGGTCGGCAAGAATCGGGGCAGTGAACCGTGAGCCGAAGAGTTCGGCAAGAAGCGGAGAAGTGACCGTGAGCCGAAGTGTTCGGCAAGAATCGGGGCAGTGAACCGTGAGCCGAAGAGTTCGGCAAGAAGCGGAGAAGTGACCGTGAGCCGAAGTGTTCGGCAAGAATCGGGGCAGTGAACCGTGAGCCGAAGTTTTCGGCAAGAATCGGAGAAGTGAACCGTGAGCCAAAGTTGTTGGCAAGAAGCGGAGAAGTGAACCGGAAGCCGAAGAGTTCGGCAAGAAACAGGCGGTGCGAGGATTGCGGGAAGTAGATGATAGGAGAGGAGGACGTAAGGAGCGGGGAGAGAATCCGAGACGCTCGGGGACGGTTCGTGGCACGGGGTAGTTGGGGGATACCCGAGATCGGGAGTGCATCCCAAGGGCGGGCGAGGACGCGCAGTCGACCGTTGAGGGAGAGCGGAACGGAAGAGCGAGGAGAAATAGAGGACGGGGCTAACGAACCCCAACAGGAGCAGCGACCGGCATCCGTTCGGCAGGAGTATCATCTCACATTCAGTGAGGAGGAAACTGAGCGGTGGGAGGACGCCGAAGAGGAAGAAGGATCGGGAGAACACGGAGAAGAGCAGCCAGAGTGGGATTTCACGGATTTGAGAAGAAGATCATCGAATATCAGTAGCTACATCCGGGGATTCAGAGCAGCTCAACAGCAAATGGGCGCAAGGCACGCGATGGCCGCACAGATAAAATTCCAATCCCCACCCACCTTCGGGGGGAAGGACGGGGAAGACGTCGTGCAGTGGATGCATCGATACGAAAGAATCGGGAGATATAATCGATGGGGATATGAAGAACTTCGCGACCACGTAGAGCTGTCGCTGTCGGGGGCAGCGCAGAAGTGGTACTCATACAAAGAGGCCGCGGGACAACTAGCAGCCGAATGGGAGGATGTTGCAGGACCGCCAATTGTACCCGGAGTAAAAACACAGCTGTTGGAGCAATTCAAGCCAGTCAATCAGAATCGATTCAATGAAGCGAAACTGAGAGAACGCAAACAAGGAATCGAGGAATCCACGATCGAGTATTTTTACGACATGACCTCCTGGATTTATGCCGCAGAGTAGACCCGAATATGTCCGAAGCTACGAGATTGGCGCACCTATGGAGAGGACTCAAGCCAAGTTTACTAGAGAAACTCTGGAGTTTGAAACCCAACTCATGTGACGAATTCCTTCAAGAAATTAAGCGGTATCAGGAAATGACTTCCCGAGCAAGACACGAGGAATGGGCGATGGGCGTGGTCGGAAAACCAACACCAACGGCGGGAAGTGAGAGAATGGATCGAATAGAAAAATTGCTAGAGGGACTGATGGGAGCCGTTGCATTGAGGAACGCATCAGGGGCAGCCGCACAGCAAGGAGAAAGAGCGGAGAGTCAACAGTATCGGTCGGATAACCGATCGATACTGAAATGGACTTCGGATGGGGAACCTATCTGCAGCAGATGTAAGACGGAGGGACACATCGGGAGAGAGTGTCCAACAAGAACAAACGGTCAGGGAGGCCTGAGGGGTCGGACACCGGACGGACAGATCGTATGCTACGGGTGTGAAGGGATAGGACACATACGTCGTGACTGCCCGAGCTCCCAGCGAGAAGGAGGGGCACCACAACAGCAACGGCAGGTGCGATTCGCTGGAGAGGGTAGGCAAGTAATTGGTCTAGTAGGGACACAGCATGTAGACCCGGAGGTGCTAGCATGGCCAATTCTGAAAATCGACATCCAGAGGATGGTAGTACTGGATGTGTGATGCTGGGGAAAACGGGTGGCTGCCGTGATAGATACAGGGGCGGGAGTGTCCGTGTGTTCGCCCAAATTAGTAAGAGAACTAGGGATAACAGTGACACCATGGCGCGCAAATCGTCTAGTATCAGTTGACGGCAAGGAGATTCAACCGGGAGGAGCCGCAATGCTGTCAGTATCAGATGGGAGGATGACCGTCAAGGGGGAGGCTTTGGTTCTGAACGGCGACATCGACTTACTTCTGGGAAAAGACATGTTGGAAAAACTTGGAACGCGGATGAAGATTGGGGCGCTACCGGAGATCTTCATTGGAGACACTGCCATGGGAGCACCGGTGGAAGAGATGACGGAGGAAGCACCGAAACTAGTAGTCCAGAATGGATGCGAGGTCCCACCCCGATCGAGGAAAGTGGTCGCAACTCAACCACTAGATTTGAATGGGTTTGGCGAAGGTGCACTGATGGAACCATCCCAAGCATTGCAGACGACGAAAAGGGTGTCGACGGGTAAGGTCCTAGTTAGCGGCGTGGGGAACAATCGGACAGATGGCGATAACCCACTTATCGGACCACAAACAATGGATCGAAGAGGGGACGGTGTTAGGAATAATCGAGCCAGTGACCGAAATCAAGGAGGGAGACACGCCAGTAGCCGTCGCGACAGCAGAGGCAGAGAAGAAAGCGCATCGGGAGCACAAATTTGACAGCAGGATTGGAGAAGGATTAATGCCGACAGACAGAGAAAAGATCCGAGAAGTGTTAGTGGAATATGGCGACTATTTTTCGTGGCCCGGAGACCAACTAGGACTGAGTACGGCAGCAGGGCAGACAATAGAGGCCAGGGGAAAGGACATCCGTGACCGAGAGGCTGAAACTAGAGAGACTATACCCCTGGACGAGGAGGTGCAAGAAGCTCGAAATGAAAGTGTGGACGATCAGGTGCGTCGATCAACACGAGTCCGGATGCCACCGGTACGATACGGACAAATGCCGCAGGTGGCAGTGGGGGCTCTTCTCCTTCTGCTAGGACTACTAGGACCGCGGATGGGGGAACTTTTCCCACCTACTCAACTGCGGTCGGTAGACGACTCAGTAGACGACTCGGAGAGGGGAAAAAACGAGCGGCGGAACATCATACATACCCATTCGAGCTATGGGGTGTGGGAGCAGCGTTGTTTATCGGCCAGTGTGGCTGTGTTCAGCATCCAGTGGTGCCGTGGGAGAAAAGGAGACGTTAATAGGGCTGACCTTCGGGAACGCCTACGGATAGTGGAGGAGTTCGTAGAAGAAGAAGCTAAGATGCGACGTGCGCGGCGGTGGAGTACCGCCGAAAAAAAAGGATGATGTTTTTGTTTTTTTGGGGGGGTTTCATGTGGCCTATATCATGTACCAATGTTCCCGGTTTTCTTTCGGTATATCTTTTTTTATAATGTTGTTTTTTTAGTAATGCATTCGGGGACGAATGCAGCTAGAGGGGGGGATGTCACGTGGTCAATGACCACGTTATGTGATCCGGTATGCAATGCTACCGGACGTGTGACGTCAGTGTTCCCCCCCATATATATTGTCCCCCGTTGTCGTGTATCAACCCCCCAGTCTTAGTCTTGTGAACCGTCAATACAACATACTGTTACAATATTCCATGCAGTTTACATATAGAAGTAAAAACTCATGGTATAACAGTGTATTCACATTGAATACAAGTATATTTGATGCTGTTCACATATAGAAGTAAAAACTCATGGTATAACAGTGTATTCACATTGAATACAAGTATATTCCATGCAGTTTACATATAGAAGTAATAACTCATGGTATAACAGTGTATTCACATTGAATACAAGTATATTCCATGCAGTTTACATATAGAAGTAAAAACTCATGGTATAACAGTGTATTCACATTGAATACAAGTATATTCCATGCAGTTTACATATAGAAGTAAAAACTCATGGTATAACAGTGTATTCACATTGAATACAAGTATATTCCATGCAGTTTACATATAGAAGTAAAAACTCATGGTATAACAGTGTATTCACATTGAATACAAGTATATTCCATGCAGTTTACATATAGAAGTAAAAACTCATGGTATAAAAGTGTATTCACATTGAATACAAGTATATTCCATGCAGTTTACATATAGAAGTAAAAACTCATGATATAACAGTGTATTCACATTGAATACAAGTATATTTGATGCTGTTTACATATAGAAGTAAAAACTCATGGTATAACAGTGTATTCACATTGAATACAAGTATATTCCATGCAGTTTACATATAGAAGTAAAAACTCATGGTATAACAGTGTATTCACATTGAATACAAGTATATTTGATGCTGTTTACATATAGAAGTAAAAACTCATGGTATAACAGTGTATTCACATTGAATACAAGTATATTTGATGCTGTTTACATATAGAAGTAAAAACTCATGGTATAACAGTGTATTCACATTGAATACAAGTATATTTGATGCTGTTTACATATAGAAGTAAAAACTCATGGTATAACAGTGTATTCACATTGAATACAAGTATATTTGATGCTGTTTACATATAGAAGTAAAAACTCATGGTATAACAGTGTATTCACATTGAATACAAGTATATTTGATGCTGTTTACATATAGAAGTAAAAACTCATGGTATAACAGTGTATTCACATTGAATACAAGTATATTTGATGCTGTTTACATATAGAAGTAAAAACTCATGGTATAACAGTGTATTCACATTGAATACAAGTATATTTGATGCCTGTTTACATATAGAAGTAAAAACTCATGGTATAACAGTGTATTCACATTGAATACAAGTATATTTGATGCTGTTTACATATAGAAGTAAAAACTCATGGTATAACAGTGTATTCACATTGAATACAAGTATATTTGATGCTGTTCACATATAGAAGTAAAAACTCATGGTATAACAGTGTATTCACATTGAATACAAGTATATTTGATGCTGTTTACATATAGAAGTAAAAACTCATGGTATAACAGTGTATTCACATTGAATACAAGTATATTCCATGCAGTTTACATATAGAAGTAAAAACTCATGGTATAACAGTGTATTCACATTGAATACAAGTATATTCCATGCAGTTTACATATAGAAGTAAAAACTCATGGTATAACAGTGTATTCACATTGAATACAAGTATATTCCATGCAGTTTACATATAGAAGTAAAAACTCATGGTATAACAGTGTATTCACATTGAATACAAGTATATTCCATGCAGTTTACATATAGAAGTAAAAACTCATGGTATAACAGTGTATTCACATTGAATACAAGTATATTCCATGCAGTTTACATAATAAGTAAAAACTCATGGTATAACAGTGTATTCACATTGAATACAAGTATATTCCATGCAGTTTACATATAGAAGTAAAAACTCATGGTATAACAGTGTATTCACATTGAATACAAGTATATTCCATGCAGTTTACATATAGAAGTAAAAACTCATGGTATAACAGTGTATTCACATTGAATACAAGTATATTCCATGCAGTTTACATAAAAGTAAAAACTCATGGTATAACAGTGTATTCACATTGAATACAAGTATATTTGATGCTGTTTACATATAGAAGTAAAAACTCATGGTATAACAGTGTATTCACATTGAATACAAGTATATTTGATGCATGTTTACATATAGAAGTAAAAACTCATGGTATAACAGTGTATTCACATTGAATACAAGTATATTTGATGCTGTTTACATATAGAAGTAAAAACTCATGGTATAACAGTGTATTCACATTGAATACAAGTATATTTGATGCTGTTTACATATAGAAGTAAAAACTCATGGTATAACAGTGTATTCACATTGAATACAAGTATATTTGATGCTGTTTACATATAGAAGTAAAAACTCATGGTATAACAGTGTATTCACATTGAATACAAGTATATTCCATGCAGTTTACATATAGAAGTAAAAACTCATGGTATAACAGTGTATTCACATTGAATACAAGTATATTTGATGCCGTTTACATATAGAAGTAAAAACTCATGGTATAACAGTGTATTCACATTGAATACAAGTATATTCCATGCAGTTTACATAAAGTAAAAAACTCAGGTATAACAGTGTATTCACATTGAATACAAGTATATTCCATGCAGTTTACATATAGAAGTAAAAACTCATGGTATAACAGTGTATTCACATTGAATACAAGTATATTCCATGCAGTTTACATATAGAAGTAAAAACTCATGGTATAACAGTGTATTCACATTGAATACAAGTATATTCCATGCAGTTTACATATAGAAGTAAAAACTCATGGTATAACAGTGTATTCACATTGAATACAAGTATATTCCTTACAGTTTACATATAGAAGTAAAAACTCATGGTATAACAGTGTATTCACATTGAATACAAGTATATTCCATGCAGTTTACATATAGAAGTAAAAACTCATGGTATAACAGTGTATTCACATTGAATACAAGTATATTTGATGCTGTTTACATATAGAAGTAAAAACTCATGGTATAACAGTGTATTCACATTGAATACAAGTATATTCCATGCAGTTTACATATAGAAGTAAAAACTCATGGTATAACAGTGTATTCACATTGAATACAAGTATATTCCATGCAGTTTACATATAGAAGTAAAAACTCATGGTATAACAGTGTATTCACATTGAAATACAAGTATATTCCATGCAGTTTACATATAGAAGTAAAAACTCATGGTATAACAGTGTATTCACATTGAATACAAGTATATTCCATGCAGTTTACATATAGAAGTAAAAACTCATGGTATAACAGTGTATTCACATTGAATACAAGTATATTCCATGCAGTTTACATATAGAAGTAAAAACTCATGGTATAACAGTGTATTCACATTGAATACAAGTATATTTGATGCTGTTTACATATAGAAGTAAAAACTCATGGTATAACAGTGTATTCACATTGAATACAAGTATATTTGATGCTGTTTACATATAGAAGTAAAAACTCATGGTATAACAGTGTATTCACATTGAATACAAGTATATTCCATGCAGTTTACATATAGAAGTAAAAACTCATGGTATAACAGTGTATTCACATTGAATACAAGTATATTTGATGCTGTTTACATATAGAAGTAAAAACTCATGGTATAACAGTGTATTCACATTGAATACAAGTATATTCCATGCAGTTTACATTAGAAGTAAAAACTCATGGTATAACAGTGTATTTACATTGAATACAAGTATATTCCATGCAGTTTACATATAGAAGTAAAAACTCATGGTATAACAGTGTATTCACATTGAATACAAGTATATTTCGATGCTGTTTACATATAGAAGTAAAAACTCATGGTATAACAGTGTATTCACATTGAATACAAGTATATTTGATGCTGTTTACATATAGAAGTAAAAACTCATGGTATAACAGTGTATTCACATTGAATACAAGTATATTTGATGCTGTTTACATATAGAAGTAAAAACTCATGGTATAACAGTGTATTCACATTGAATACAAGTATATTTGATGCTGTTACATATAGAAGTAAAAACTCATGGTATAACAGTGTATTCACATTGAATACAAGTATATTTGATGCTGTTTACATATAGAAGTAAAAACTCATGGTATAACAGTGTATTCACATTGAATACAAGTATATTCGATGCTGTTTACATATAGAAGTAAAAACTCATGGTATAACAGTGTATTCACATTGAATACAAGTATATTTGATGCTGTTTACATATAGAAGTAAAAACTCATGGTATAACAGAGATTCACATTGAATACAAGTATATTCCATGCAGTTTACATATAGAAGTAAAAACTCATGGTATAACAGTGTATTCACATTGAATACAAGTATATTTGATGCTGTTTACATATAGAAGTAAAAACTCATGGTATAACAGTGTATTCACATTGAATACAAGTATATTTGATGCTGTTTACATATAGAAGTAAAAACTCATGGTATAACAGTGTATTCACATTGAATACAAGTATATTTGATGCAGTGTTCATATATAGAAGTAAAAACTCATGGTATAACAGTGTATTCACATTGAATACAAGTATATTTGATGCTGTTTACATATAGAAGTAAAAACTCATGGTATAACAGTGTATTCACATTGAATACAAGTATATTTGATGCTGTTTACATATAGAAGTAAAAACTCATGGTATAACAGTGTATTCACATTGAATACAAGTATATTCCATGCAGTTTACATATAGAAGTAAAAACTCATGGTATAACAGTGTATTCACATTGAATACAAGTATATCTTTGATGTTTACATATAGAAGTAAAAACTCATGGTATAACAGTGTATTCACATTGAATACAAGTATATTCCATGCAGTTTACATATAGAAGTAAAAACTCATGGTATAACAGTGTATTCACATTGAATACAAGTATATTTCCATGCAGTTTACATATAGAAGTAAAAACTCATGGTATAACAGTGTATTCACATTGAATACAAGTATATTTGATGCTGTTTACATATAGAAGTAAAAACTCATGGTATAACAGTGTATTCACATTGAATACAAGTATATTCCATGCAGTTTACATATAGAAGTAAAAACTCATGGTATAACAGTGTATTCACATTGAATACAAGTATATTTGATGCTGTTTACATATAGAAGTAAAAACTCATGGTATAACAGTGTATTCACATTGAATACAAGTATATTTGATGCTGTTTACATATAGAAGTAAAAACTCATGGTATAACAGTGTATTCACATTGAATACAAGTATATTTGATGCAGTTTACATATAGAAGTAAAAATTCATGGTATAACAGTGTATTCACATTGAATACAAGTATATTCCATGCAGTTTACATATAGAAGTAAAAACTCATGGTATAACAGTGTATTCACATTGAATACAAGTATATTTGATGCTGTTTACATATAGAAGTAAAAACTCATGGTATAACAGTGTATTCACATTGAATACAAGTATATTTGATGCTGTTTACATATAGAAGTAAAAACTCATGGTATAACAGTGTATTCACATTGAATACAAGTATATTTGATGCTGTTTACATATAGAAGTAAAAACTCATGGTATAACAGTGTATTCACATTGAATACAAGTATATTTGATGCTGTTTACATATAGAAGTAAAAACTCATGGTATAACAGTGTATTCACATTGAATACAAGTATATTTGATGCTGTTTACATATAGAAGTAAAAACTCATGGTATAACAGTGTATTCACATTGAATACAAGTATATTCCATGCAGTTTACATATAGAAGTAAAAACTCATGGTATAACAGTGTATTCACATTGAATACAAGTATATTTGATGCTGTTTACATATAGAAGTAAAAACTCATGGTATAACAGTGTATTCACATTGAATACAAGTATATTTGATGCTGTTTACATATAGAAGTAAAAACTCATGGTATAACAGCGTATTCACATTGAATACAAGTATATTTGATGCTGTTTACATATAGAAGTAAAAACTCATGGTATAACAGTGTATTCACATTGAATACAAGTATATTCCATGCAGTTTACATATAGAAGTAAAAACTCATGGTATAACAGTGTATTCACATTGAATACAAGTATATTCCATGCAGTTTACATATAGAAGTAAAAACTCATGGTATAACAGTGTATTCACATTGAATACAAGTATATTCCATGCAGTTTACATATAGAAGTAAAAACTCATGGTATAACAGTGTATTCACATTGAATACAAGTATATTCCATGCAGTTTACATATAGAAGTAAAAACTCATGGTATAACAGTGTATTCACATTGAATACAAGTATATTTGATGCTGTTTACATATAGAAGTAAAAACTCATGGTATAACAGTGTATTCACATTGAATACAAGTATATTCCATGCAGTTTACATATAGAAGTAAAAACTCATGGTATAACAGTGTATTCACATTGAATACAAGTATATTTGATGCTGTTTACATATAGAAGTAAAAACTCATGGTATAACAGTGTATTCACATTGAATACAAGTATATTTGATGCAGTTTACATATAGAAGTAAAAACTCATGGTATAACAGTGTATTCACATTGAATACAAGTATATTTGATGCTGTTTACATATAGAAGTAAAAACTCATGGTATAACAGTGTATTCACATTGAATACAAGTATATTCCATGCAGTTTACATATAGAAGTAAAAACTCATGGTATAACAGTGTATTCACATTGAATACAAGTATATTTGATGCTGTTTAACATATAGAAGTAAAAACTCATGGTATAACAGTGTATTCACATTGAATACAAGTATATTTGATGCTGTTTACATATAGAAGTAAAAACTCATGGTATAACAGTGTATTCACATTGAATACAAGTATATTCCATGCAGTTTACATATAGAAGTAAAAACTCATGGTATAACAGTGTATTCACATTGAATACAAGTATATTCGATGCAGTTTACATATAGAAGTAAAAACTACATGGTATAACAGTGTATTCACATTGAATACAAAGTATATTCCATGCAGTTTACATATAGAAGTAAAAACTCATGGTATAACAGTGTATTCACATTGAATACAAGTATATTTGATGCTGTTTACATATAGAAGTAAAAACTCATGGTATAACAGTGTATTCACATTGAATACAAGTATATTTGATGCTGTTTACATATAGAAGTAAAAACTCATGGTATAACAGTGTATTCACATTGAATACAAGTATATTCCATGCAGTTTACATATAGAAGTAAAAACTCATGGTATAACAGTGTATTCACATTGAATACAAGTATATTCGATGCACGTTTACATATAGAAGTAAAAACTCATATAGTATAACAGTGTATTCACATTGAATACAAGTATATTCCATGCAGCTTATATATAGAAGTAAAAACTCATGGTATAACAGTGTATTCACATTGAATACAAGTATATTTGATGCTGTTTACATATAGAAGTAAAAACTCATGGTATAACAGTGTATTCACATTGAATACAAGTATATTCCATGCAGTTTACATATAGAAGTAAAAACTCATGGTATAACAGTGTATTCACATTGAATACAAGTATATTCCATGCAGTTTACATATAGAAGTAAAAACTCATGGTATAACAGTGTATTCACATTGAATACAAGTATATTTGACAGTTTATATATAGAATAAAAACTCATGGTATAACAGTGTATTCACATTGAATACAAGTATATTCCATGCAGTTTACATATAGAAGTAAAAACTCATGGTATAACAGTGTATTCACACTTGAATACAAGTATATTTGATGCTGTTTACATATAGAAGTAAAAACTCATGGTATAACAGTGTATTCACATTGAATACAAGTATATTTGATGCTGTTTACATATAGAAGTAAAAACTCATGGTATAACAGTGTATTCACATTGAATACAAGTATATTTGATGCTGTTTACATATAGAAGTAAAAACTCATGGTATAACAGTGTATTCACATTGAATACAAGTATATTTGATGCTGTTTACATATAGAAGTAAAAACTCATGGTATAACAGTGTATTCACATTGAATACAAGTATATTTTATGCTCAGTTTACATATAGAAGTAAAAACTCATGGTATAACAGTGTATTCACATTGAATACAAGTATATTTGATGCTGTTTACATATAGAAGTAAAAACTCATGGTATAACAGTGTATTCACATTGAATACAAGTATATTTGATGCTGTTTACATATAGAAGTAAAAACTCATGGTAGTAACAGTGTATTCACATTGAATACAAGTATATTTCATGCAGTTTACATATAGAAGTAAAAACTCATGGTATAACAGTGTATTCACATTGAATACAAGTATATTTGATGCTGTTTACATATAGAAGTAAAAACTCATGGTATAACAGTGTATTCACATTGAATACAAGTATATTTGATGCTGTTTACATATAGAAGTAAAAACTCATGGTATAACAGTGTATTCACATTGAATACAAGTATATTTGATGCTGTTTACATATAGAAGTAAAAACTCATGGTATAACAGTGTATTCACATTGAATACAAGTATATTCCATGCAGTTTACATATAGAAGTAAAAACTCATGGTATAACAGTGTATTCACATTGAATACAAGTATATTTGATGCAGTTTACATATAGAAGTAAAAACTCATGGTATAACAGTGTATTCACATTGAATACAAGTATATTTGATGCTGTTTACATATAGAAGTAAAAACTCATGGTATAACAGTGTATTCACATTGAATACAAGTATATTTGATGCAGTTTACATATAGAAGTAAAAACTCATGGTATAACAGTGTATTCACATTGAATACAAGTATATTCCATGCAGTTTACATATAGAAGTAAAAACTCATGGTATAACAGTGTATTCACATTGAATACAAGTATATTTGATGCTGTTTACATATAGAAGTAAAGCAATTGAAATCGAAGTACAATG